>NW_012267377.1:2189784-2221702 GCF_000151885.1 Dipodomys ordii | reverse complement strand
ATTGGGGGGGAGGGGGGAGGCTGGGAAGGGATGTGAAGGGTAAACAAAGGAGGAGGCTGCAATGCTTGGTAAGAAATGTACACATTATCCTGCCCATGTAATTGTAACTCCTCTGTACAGTATGTTCACAAATAAAATTAAATTAAATTAAAAAAAAGATATCACTTCATGCCATAGAGATGGTTGTGATTTTGCAAAATCTGGCTCCTTCTCTTAGTAGCCAGCATGGCACTGCAGAGAGAAGGGAAGACCTAACCAAGCATTGGAAATGCTTCCTCTGATAGAACACTTTGAACTCCACAAATTACTTATCGAATTGATTCTTTCTAACAATCCAGTGGTAACAGAGCTTATCATGCCTTTTCTAGAGACAAGAACACTACATTTTAGAGAGGTAAAATGGCTTTACCAAAGCTACAAGCCTGATGATACATGACAAGAGTAGAAGCTAGGACTTCTAACTCCTAAACTGTCACATGTAGCTATTCCCATGTGAGAATCATAATGCCAGACAAGATGGACCTCCCAGTTATTGAGATTCTCTGATAACCGAGACACTGCAATAACTACAGCCTTCGTACATTAATTCATTTCACCACATGAAGTAATAAACCCAAGAAGCTTTACTGTATAAAAGCGTTTCTGCATTTACAAACACATAGTTCCCTTCTGCACTGTGTGACGTTATCACCTTCATGATTCTAGGATCCAGAGCATTGAAACTGGATTGTGCAAAATGCTCAGGAACACCATGAGGAAGCATTTGATCACCCTCAGGCTTAGGAAGGAAGAAATGGATCCTGGCTAAGGGAGAAAAATCAGTAGTATTTCCTGAAATCCAAACAGATGGGAAATGTGCTCCTGATTCTAAAACAAGCCAAACAAAAGGAAACCCAAGATTTCTTTTCTCTTTTTCCAACTTAGCACTAATGGAAAGTACAGTTGGCATGTTAACTTGATTATGGATATAGTTTGCAGAGGATCCATGATTCTTGTTAAAAAAAAACTTTAATATTCTGGTTTGCACAAAGCGTTTGGTAAGGAATACTATGAGGTGAATTTTAGCAAAAGAAAAATATTACATCTGAAAATGCTAATAGCTTTGTATATGAAGTGAAAACCTATTCTACAAAATATTCGGTAAAAACCTCTTCATGCCCCCTCCCCATTCCTTTGACTTTGGCCTAGATATTCATAAATAGATTTTACAAGTGGGATCAACATCTGTTGCACTCCACTTTTTTTTCTTTCAGCCCACCTTTCTATAAGTCATAGGTATAATGTCACAGCTCCTCACCTCCCTTGAATACAAGTCTCTCATTTTTTTTCCCCCTGGGAACTTGTCTATCATTACACACAATGGAAAGCTGTCCAACACTCACGCATGTGCTACCACAGTCCCTCAGGGTCAATGTTCTTGGCCAATCTCATCCATCCTTTCAGGGAAATTCTTTATGGCTTCTAAAAGGACCTGGATGGAAAGATTCCAAACTTCTAGTTTGAACCTCTTGCCCATCTTACTCCCTCTTCCCGGGAATCACTTTCTAAGAGAAAAACCAATACACACAAAAATAAACTAAAAATAAAAGAAAAAAAAGCTTGCACACAATCTTTTGGTACAACTCTTTCTTGGGTAACTAAAAGTAAGTTTTATGAGTGATCCTACAATGCAGATTTCTGTACCTAGATCTTACGTGTTCCCACAAAGCCCATTTGGTAAGGGCTTAGTCCTCAGCATAGTGCTATTAGGGGTGGCTGAATATTTTACAGGTAAAATCCACTGGGGCTCTTCAAATAATTGAGTGCAGATTCTCATAAGGGAGACCAGGATCCAGGACCTTCGCTTTGCTTTCTTGCTTTTCCTTCTCTTTCTTTCTTTCTCTTTCTTTTTCTTTGTTACTTTCTACTTCCTTCCTCTCTCCTCTGTCTTGGTCTGTTTCTCTCTGTGTGTGTGTATTTCTCTGTCTTTTTATTTGTTCTGGCCCTTGAACTCAAGGCCAAGGTGCTATCCTTTAGCTTTGTCACTCAAGGCTGTCACACTACCTCTTGAGCTATACTCCTTCACTTCTTCTGGCTTTATACTTAACTGGAGACAAGAGTCTCTTAAATTTATCTACCCAGATTGGTTTTGAACTGTTATCTTCACATCTTAGTCTCCTGAGAGCTAGGAGCATAGCCAAATGCCATTGGTGCCAAAGCTTTCTCTTCTTTTTTATTTTTCAGGCCATGAGGTAGATAATTTGCTTTGGCATACATTACTGTCATGATAGGCTGACTTGTACAAAGCAAAAGGGCCATGATACCCTTAAAACTGTGAGCCCCAAAGACTTTTTCCAGCTGATTGTCCCAACTTTTTCTCACAGTAAATGGATGGAATGGAAGCGTAGGTCTAGCCATTTTCTGTCTAGGATCGTGATGGATCCACATAAAATATGGAGACATCTGAGACATCTGTCTTTCCAGCTCTCTGACATCAGATCTCCAGAGTCTTGGGCCTTTTGCCACTAGCAGAGACCCAGTTTCTCAGAGCTTTGGACTCTTGAGTTACATAGTCAGCTCCTATGGTACTCAGGTCTGAAAATGCAGGCTATTTTGGACAATAAGCCCTCCTGGTACTCTAGCTCTCCAGTCTTGAAACTTTTCAGCCTCCTTACTTCTGGGAGCCAAGTTCTATAATAAATCCCCATCATAGCATTTACATGAATCCTATTGGTTCTTTTTTTTTCTGGAGACCTTTAATGCATATGCTTCTCTTTTGATTTAAATTATTGGAGAAGCAGGGTGAGTAGAGTGACCATAGCTGCCAGTTTGTCCAAGGAAGCCCCAGTTAGTGCTGTTATTGCTGGGATAATTCTCAGTAGCACTCCATTTGACTTCTCATTAATCTTGACAGTGTATTTGTGGTTACTTAGTAGATACAGAATCAGAACAACAACAAACTGCTAGAGTTAACATGTGTATCCATACATCACATCGGTCCATTAATGGCTGAACTTCAGTTTCCTCATGTGTAAACCAGAAAAAATCATTATTAATGATCCTAGAGTTGTTGTAAGATGGGCATGTGGTAACTAGCAAGCTATTTAACAAGGGTCTTTAGTTCACAATTATTGCTTGATAAATGCCAGTCATTGTTTCTATCACTGTAGAAGGCTTTCCTGACTGAGAATGAGGAGAAAAAGAGTCCATTTTTCCATTGGAAAACACTACTCTGAGGAAGTCTACCACTCCCATAGGCCACTGGCAGTATGTCACTCAAATGATTCCTAGCTGAGATCACTTTCTTGAGTCGGAGGTGCAGCTCTCTGGCTCCTCTTCTAGTTCCAGTTTTAAGCATGTCACTTTGGAAACAAACGCCATCGTTGCCCACTAATTTAAAACTGAATTTTGAAAATAGCTTATCGCTAGCATTCACAGGAAGTCACACCCGTCACTCTGGGATTGCCAAGAAGGAGGGTGCTGGATCTATTCCTAATCTGTCTTCTGTTCTCTTCTGAGTGGGCGTTCATGCTCATGCACCCTGCATCGTGGCCGGGAAGGTTTACCTCTGGAGAGGAGGTTAGGAGGGAAAGCAATGAAATTGTAGCTGGGAGCAGATGCCAGTGTGGAGGTGGCATCACAATCCTGCAATCTCAGAGTTCCTGCCGTGAGTGAGATGGCTGTGGAAATGACACTTTAATTGTCCTCAGCCCTGTAGCTCGGTTCATGTAGAACAGAAAAACTATTATTTAAGCAGATGGCAAGCCTGCCCATCCATAACCAGGCATTTAATGAGATAAATCGAAGCAGCCAGGGTTATAGGTGTGTGTGTCCAGACCATTTTGGAAGACATCAGTTTAATTGCACTTCTATTTTTGTGAAATCTGTTCCCAAATGCCTCACTTGCCCTCTATTAGAGCCTCCTTCCTTCCCTTGATTTTCAACTTTCCTGCCTTCCTGGTGTTTGGGTCACAGTCAGATAGGCCCTTCTTCTCCTGATTCCCAACACTATGCTTTGTTTTGTTTTGTTTTTTATTTGGAAATGTATTTAGGACAGTCTTAGGGAGCTGAAGGAATGCATCTTCTCATGCCAGAGGGACCTTGATGTGTGAATCTTTGTTCAGGTATTAGTGTACATTTATTCTTCCATAGAACTGCAATGGTTTTTCTCTTCTTCATAGCCGTTTTGTGAAGTATGAGAAGTATAGACTAGGAAGGAAATTCAAGTTTAGATCCAAGTTCTTGGTAGGTGCTCAATAAAGTCAATGCCTACTATTATGAGACTCTGATTTTCTTAAGCATGTTGAATTTAAGGCTAAACCTTCATTCAAAATTTATTTAGACCTTTAGTATTTATTTATTCTGGATCTGAATTTACTCTAGACCTTTATTATAATGCCCAAGACCACATTCAACCTATATCTCACAGTAAAGTTATAACTACTTGTGTTATTTTCTTCATTGTCCATTGGGATTTCTTCTGGCCTGTATTGAAGCAGTGTGGCCTTTGTTCTTTGTCTCATGTGACAGAAGTCATCACACAAATTGACCTCAATTGGTGAATGTCCTACATATTCAAATCTAGTCAATTAGGTTAAATTCTATGGAAGTCAACACAGGTATACACAGACTGGTTACAGGTGCATTGTGTCACATAGGGCATAGCTGATGGCTTTTAGTGCTGGAGCTTTTCAGCATTGTTCTTCTGCTGAGTACTTTTTTGAGCATACAGCCTAGCTCTGCCAGGTGTCCCTCTGCCAATCCTTGTTAGGATGGTTCAAAGGACATGTCCAATCTAGAGAAACATTTCACAGTCCCTTCCTGCTTTATCCAGCTTCTCTTCTCCCCGGTTTGCATGTTCTCTTAATTAGCAAGCAACATATTTACAAGGTTCTTACTTATGGAGAATTTCATTTTGTAATATTGAGTATTGTAGATGAAACATTGGTCATGGATCCTAATGATTTTATTATCGTTTTTAGTGTCCCTAGTTTTGAAGTAACAACTCAGTGTGTAGCCAGAGCTGGCCTACAACTTTCCATCCTCCTGGCTCTATGTTCTGAATGCTAAGATTATAGGTTTCATGCTTACCTATTTTATTAATAGCTTAAGAGTCCAAGAATTTATAGTTTTTAATTTTTTTCAGTTTTATTATAAGGATGAAATTTGTATATGTCTTATCACCCAATCCTGTTCTACACTGAATCACAGTTATTTTCTAACTATAATTTATTCCTACCACTCCAAGGTTAAAGCAGAGTTCTCTGTGAAATGGGGTAACTTCTTGCCCAGAGAAAGAGAAGAACTTATAAAAGACCATACCTACTGCAAATGCTTTCAGAGACCACAGCCACATTTAAGGCAATAAGGAAGAGTAGTTAGGGACTAAACAAAAAAATGCAAGCACTACCTAACAGGATTCAAATGAAATTATTTTTAATATAAAACCTAAAACATCCTCAGGTTGGGTTTGGTCTAAGGTTTTCACATGCAACACTGATGCATGATTCAATATAATGTTTACAATCTATATCATTATTACACACTATTTTGTTTTGATATAACACTTCAGCTGATTCCAATTGTCCTACTTGAATAATTCTCACTTAATTTTCATTAATCAAGAGTCATGCATTCAAAAATCAATGTGATTTCTATTGAGTTTTTTCTTTTTCATATGGATTTCTTCAAATTGGCCCTAGCCTATTGAGTAGAGGTGTACTAAGGACAACTTAATGGTTATAAATGTGTGTTTGAAATTTACTTGAGAGCATAAAGTACACATCTCAACACTGTTGAGAACACATTCGTTAAATTATTACTTTGCTATTAACTAAGCATTTAAAGAACAGGAGACAAAGCCTATAGCAGTTCAGTGGCTTTTCTTCTGTGGAATGCAATATGATAAGATTGACACAGAAGAAGTAGATAACTGGTATTATTAAATAAGAGATGTTTTGTGTAGGGAAGTTGAGGAAGATTGGGTAGAGGAGACCCAAACTTATTCTGCTGGAAGAAGAGTGTCAGGCAGGTAAGAGGGAGGAACATATCTTGCCCAACTCCAGATAATACTACAAGTCAGTATCTTAGAATACAAAATTCAGGTTAACTCTTGGTCTCTACTTCCAAGTGAAGAATCAAACCTTTTAGGACAGCAAACTGTTGTATGTTTTAAGCATTTTAAAAATTAAGTCAATGCCTATAATCCTAGCTACTCAGAAGGCCAAGATCTGAGGATCACAGTTCAAAGCCATCCTAGACAGAAAAGTTTCTGTGAGATTCTAATCTCCAATTAACCACTCAGAAGCTGGAAGTGGCTCAAAGCGTTAGCCTTAAGCAAAATTGCTTAGGGACAGCACCCAGTAGTCCTGAGTTCAAGCCCCATGATTGACAAAACAATATACATGTTTCTCTCCCTTGGCTCTCCCCATTATCTTTCTCTGAGGCTCAGTTGTCAAGAATTTGATGAAAGATAACCTTTATTTTTTCATAGAAGCTGCTATTCTACTTGCCAAGATAAGAGAGTATCACTTCAAAAGTGATTTGTTTTGGAATGATAATGTCATACTCTTACCCTGCCCTTGAGTACTACAGTAGTCCCTAACAAACACTTCATGGGCCTTCAGTCAGTATTGGTTGACTATGTCGATGGTTCTTTGAAGTGTTTAGATCTGTCTTCTATTTCATGCTATGGAACACAGGGCATCAGTACGCAGTTTCTCCTGGTTTCTATATACACCAAAGAGCAGATCTGCCTGCATCTACTTTTCAGGGCATGCTGCATACTAATTCATTTCAGGTTCCGAAGATGGTTGACCACAAACTCACATTTTGGAGGAAGTGCACTTTCTCCTTACAACAATGTCAATATATCAGTGAGTTCCACCACTGATAGGTATTAGATTATCCAAAATGTCTAGAAAAGCCATTTCTAATATAATATGTTTCCCAGTTACAGTTCTCTTCCCTTTCTTTCCATCTTTTTCTCATTCTTTCTTCTTTTCTTTTCCTTCCTTCCTTCCTTCCTTCCTTCCTATTTACTTTTCTATTCTTTCACAGTGCTGGGCTCTAACCCAGAGCCTCATGCATAGTAGACAGGTGCTATACCACCCTGATTTCTCTCTATTAAGGACAGATGTGATTGGTCTCTTTTAGTGAATGTGTAGTCTTTAGTAATCAAAATAGTCATAAAGTATCAACTAAGTCATATATTATAGCTTCAAAGAACTTGAGTTTTTTCAGTGTTCACTTCAAATCTTCTTTTAATGTTGTGTTTGCATTCTACTGCATATTCTTTGTGAAGGCCTATGACAACAGCATCATCTATTCTGTCTCTTGTGACACAGGTGGTTGCTATGGTATGGGCATAGCTCAAGTGTGTCATCCAGAAGATGTTATGTCAGTCAGAGCCATGTTCTCACTATGGGGATGGTTAAGAGGCAGAGCACAGTGGAAAGTCTTGTGGGCATTACCTTCTAAGGGATTAAATTGTGCTGCTGGACCCCTTGTTAGTTCTTGAAATGGTGATGCTATAAAAGAGTAAGACAGAGCCCCTCCCCAGTCTCTCCCTGGCTTCTTATGTCTTCTTGGGTCTCCTCCTACTGCGGCCACATCCCCTGTCATGAGACCCTCACAGAAATGAGAGGAATTATTGTCATTTCCTCAGCTTCTACAAGCGCATCTTGAACCTCTTTTCTTTATCAAGTATCCAACCTTGGGAACTTAGTTATAGGAATGAAATACAGTGTCGATTGCATTGTCCAGATATTGTTGCAGAAAAACTAACAAAGGAAGTCCACATTATATGAATCTCACTGAAATGTAACACCTCCTGGATCCCCAGAAATGTGGTAGTGAGAGGCAAAGGTGGGAGAAAATGACCTCCTGGCACTACTGCCTCCTGGGGTTTCAATTACAGGAGGGGTGAGATGAGCAGGTGGGCTAGAATGAAGAGAGAAGAGACTTAGCCAGTTGTCTAGAATTCTCTTTATTCTTCTTTCCTTGTCTCCATCCTCTCAATCTTATTTTTTCAACATTTCAAAGGAGATGGCAATTTTGTCTATGTTTGCTGTCACTATGTAGTCATCATTGGACAACGGAGGCTGCACGTGTCTGTTTACTGTTCTGCCGGAGATCCCCAGGTTACTGTGGTCCCTGGCTAAGAAAACCCAGTGGAGGTTGTGGCTCTCTGTGGTCTCAGGCTCCAAGAATAGTTTCCTTTGCAGAGACACACTTCTTCACCTAATACTTCTTTTCTTAAAGATCACAGGAATTAAGATACTAAATAAATCATTTAGTCAGCAAACATCGAACGCTCTTTTGGGCAGCAACAAAAATATAAATACAGAAGTATTTTAATTTAAAGATGTATTGATTTTTTTAAAAAAATCCTCATGAAAAAATAGCAATCACTGGTAGCTCTTTCCCAATAAACAGGATAAATTGTGTGTTCTCTACATGAATACTGACGATCTATTCGCCCAGATCCCATTACACCAGCAGAAACACTGTCATTATTTCAGCATTAAATGAAGAAAGCCTTTCCATAAAAAATAAAAAAGATTTCACTATACATCACATAAAAATGTAAGGTAGCATGTGTGAACTGCTTAGAGGGCTTGTTAAAGATTTTTATAATAAGGAAGGCTGGGAAAAGTAGAGTCATATCTTATCAAAACAATCTAAGAAATCTTAAGAATGCTGCTTTTCTAGTAATACATAAATATACACGAACATGAGCAAGAATCCAAGGAAAGAAACAGTACTTATTCATAGGATTGACAGTTTTATTATTACACCAGCCTGAAATAACATATAATGGTGTGTGAGTGTGCGCTGGAGTTTCTAAAAGCAGCTTTTAAGATCCGCTTAATGTGCGACAGGTTCAACTTTTCTCCTTTGAATTCAGGAGGATGGGGGTCTCCTGGGGATAAAGGGAGGGGGAGATAAACTTTTCATGTAAACTCTACTGTCAGTCTAGTTTATTTATTTATTCAGCAATATTTAATGTACAGTCACCATATGCCAGGCTCTGCAGAAATAACTTGGGGCCCTTAGAAAACAACTCCACTTTTAGGAAGCTCTGATCCTAGGCAAGAAATGCAGTGTTAGCAAAGGCTATTATTACAGGGAAGAAAAAGGTAGTACTAGGTGGGGGATCTAATCAGACAAAGATAAAGAGAATCTTGCAGGAGAAAAGAGAACCCAAACTAAGAGCCCAAGGAAAAGTAAGATAGGTCAATGAGCAAACTGAGAATGCTGAATCAGAAGGAATCTTCTGGAATTCTTTGTTAGCTTGGCTTTCTCCATTCTAACCATTAGCAAAGACTCCTTTTAGATGACAAGTAGTTGGCTGGATGCATTAGTAAAAATGTAGAGAACTAAAGAAAAAAAAAACAAAGCAAAATAATTGAGTATGGGATACTTTGAATTGTCAATGTGGATGACTAATGAATAAGGTCACATCTCACAGGTAAACCATCTAGCTGCCTTCAATACCAAAAACTGGAGGTGGTGTTGAAAATGAACTACATACCTTGTGGGTGGAGGTAGGAAGGAAAAACAGAGAGAGGGAGGGAAGGGGTGACATTATCTAAAAAGAAATGTACTCTTTACTTGACTTATGTGATGGTAACCCCTCTGTACATCACCTTCACAATAATAAAACGTTTTTAAAGGAAAAGAACTGAAGTTGGACTCAGCTGCAGAGAAAGGCCTTCAGTGGCTTCTTTGGGCTGTGCCTTCAACTTTCCTTGTTGTTTCCTTGCTGGGTGAGGGATCTGGCAAAATTAAAAAAATTATAAGCATATGGGGCTGGGAAGGTGGCTCAGTGGTAGAGTGTTTGCCTTGCATGTATAAGGCCCTAAGTTCGATTCCTCAGAGCCACATAAGCAGAAAAAGCCACAAGTGGAGCTGTGGCTCAAGTGGTAGAGCACTAGCCTTGAGCTGAGGAGCTGAGGGATAGCATCCAGGCTCAGAGTTCAGGCCCCAGGATTGGCTATATATATATAGTATACATATATATGTTGTATACATATATGTATACTATACATATACTATATATTGTATATATTGTGTATATATATGTATACACACATATTATATATATATATATATATATATATATATGTAACCTAAATAATATAGGTAACCTAAAACACAGTTATACTGAGATCCGTGGTCATGGCCAACCCTAAGCATCATAGGAGCACAGAGGATTGGAGGAACCAGAACTTTTAGGTGGCAGAGGATACATAAGGTAGGGCCCAGTGTAAGGGAGTGATTTGGGAAGGGTGAGAAGTATATTCAGCAAATTCTTCAGGGAAACAGATGAAGCTGATGTGCACAGGGTTATTCCAGAGAGGACTATGACTTGGTATGCTTCGTTATATAAGAAATGGAACTAAGTGCTCATTGCATTCACATTGGAAGAGTGAAAATACATTTATGAGGTGACCTTGACCTTGATTGCAAAATGCAAACATTCATAAGGTGATGCTGACACTAATGGCAAATCCATCCAAATCCCACACAGTGTGATGCTCTGTTCCTATTCTCAACTCTAAGTGTGAACCAAACCATGAATTGAGGCAACTTTTGGCCCTAGTAAAGCAGAGTAGTTCTTCAAGGACTATAGGGCCTTCTTCCTTCCTCCCTCCCTCCCTCTCTCTCTTCCTTCCTTCCTTCTTTCTTTCCTTCCTTTTTTCCTTCCTTCTCCTTCTCTTTCTCTATCCTTCTCTTTCCCTCCCTCCCTCTCAAATCTTCAAACCATCCAAGTTCATTTTAGGCCTAATCTTTGCCAATGTGCACTGGGTAGTCTTCCCATATCCAATTTGCCTCCTGCTCAAGTGTCTAGGCCTAGACTTACCATCTCCTCCCAATGTGGAGCCAGAGTTGGCCACACCTGGGTGGGACACAGGATCTGGGCAAAGTGTAGGAAGGTGTAGGATCCATACACTGAAATCCATACACTGACAGCCCATTTGCATGAGAGGAAAGACTCTCTGTCTCTCTCTTTCTTTCTCTCTCTCCCTCCCTCCCTTCCTTCTTCCTCTTCCTTCCTTCCTTCCTCCCTTCCTACCTTCTTTCCTTCCTTCCTTCCTTCCTCTTTCCCTCTCCCCCTCTGTCCCTCCCTCTGTCCCTTCTTCTTTCCCTTTCCTCTTCCTTTATTTTTCCTTCCTTCTCTTTCTCCCTCTCTCCTCTTCCCCTCCCTCCCTCTCAAGTATTCACACTTGCTATGAGTATTCTACCATATGAACTACAACCCTAGTCCCTTTTGCTTTTAGGTTGTTTTTCAGATAGAATCTCCCTGTCTTCTTCTTGGTCTGGCATTGACTGAAATCCTCCATTCTTTGTCTCCATGGTAGTTGCAATTACAAGTGTGAGCCACCATAACCAGTGTGAATATTCTTTTCCAAGATTAAACTTAAGCCTAGGGTTCTGAAAAGGAAAAAAATCTGTGAATATACCTCAATATTTTAAAGTAATTTTCAGATCCACTAGCAAGAATGTGTTAACCACACTAATATTAATGATATTGCCTTGTCTCAGCTTATGCCAACCTATGGGTTTTGCATCTCTATTTGCTAGATAAGGTAGTTAATTTAGCATCTCTAGGAACTAGTGAATCAAGCTAGCTGGACCACAATGGGATCACAGACATTCAACTTTGGTCCATCATCCTGTTCCAACCAATTAATTGGCTTATGGAGATCAAACAATAAGACCTTCGGTAATTAATAATTTGCAATGAATAGTACTTTTGTTTATGAATTAATTTTTCTTTCAGCTCAAAGAAATTCTACATTTAAGACTCATGACTCTTAATCATGGACAGATGACAATTTTCATTCATACACTGAGGGAGAGTAGGACTAATCAGTCAATACAAATAAGGTATTAAATATGGATGTCATTTTATTTCTGAACTGAATACTACCATATAGATACGCTATCAGAGTCCCCATGAATGGGAAATTTCACTCTATGCAGTGATTTCAGAACAAAGTCTTTTAATTTTTGTGGTGCCACAAAATGCCTGGATGCCTTAGCAGCCAGTCGGTAAACAAGAGTAGAGAATGTAGAATGTCATTATTATTAAGTTGTCCCAGAAACAATTCCTTGACAGACTACTAATCCATTGGCAAGGGTGTGAATTCACTGTGGGAGAGCTCAGATGTGTCCCAATGGAAAACATGTGCTACACAAATTGGACAACTAAGGTCACTGTCATGGATGTCTAAGGTTTCCATCTTCTACTTACAGCTATTAACTTCACAATCATTTTACTATTGCTGTTCATTATTGTCATTGAAGTAGTCATATAAATGGGTTTCAGTCCAATATGTCAGTTCATGAGTTCAATCTATCTTAATCAATGTCACCACTTCAATCATTCTCCCCCACGTCTATCCCAACCCACCCACCCCTCCAGTTACCTGATTTCATTTTTATATATGTACATTGAGTATTATATTATGACTATATTCACCTACCATTTCTTTCTTTTAAGATACTATTAAAAGGAAATAGCTTACTCAGAAATTAAAGAAAATAAGTATTTTTAGAGACTTATGTGTCATTTTTAACCATCTATTTGAACAATACACTGGTTATCCCCACTAACTTGACAGGAAATTGTTTAAATATTAAACTGGTACACATATAGCACAGATATATTTAGAATACTTTAAAAGACTTGATTATATGCTATTGGTCTTTTATCTTGGACTTGCAGCTATACTAGAAAATTTTAATCATTAAGTTCTAGCATGTGAAAAAAATTCATTGATTCACCCTCCAAATATCACTTTTCCTTTCTTTTCTTTTCTTTCTTTCCTTTTCTTTTTTACTTTTCTGCTAGTACTAGGGCTTGAACTCAAGGCCTTTTGTCTCAATTGGCATTTTCAGCCAAGGCTGGTGCTCTTCCACTTGAGCCACATCTCCACTTCCAGATTATTGGTAGTTAATTGGAGATTATTGTCTGTCTTTTCCACCTATGCTGACTTTGAACTGTGATCCTCAGATCTCAGCCCCCAGAGTAGCTAATATTATAGGAGTGAGCCATCCACACCTGGCCAAAATAAATCTTATTATTTTGTGTGCTCATTTACTCTACATGAATGCATTTACTTAACAAATGTTTTTTGTGTATCCCTAGATTTGTTTTCTCACGCCAAGGCAGGAGTTTGTACTCAGAACCTCACATTCTCACACTATTTTTTGCACAAGTCTGGTGTTCTACCACTTGAATCACAACTCTACCTCTAGTTGTTTTCTGGCTAATAGGAGTTAAGAGACTTACATTTTTTTCTGCCCTACATGGCCTCAAACTGAAACCCTCAGATCTCAGTCCCCTGATCTAGGACTATAGGTGTGAGACATTGTTTTGCATTTTTTGTTGATGGAAATATATTTTTCTAGTATAGACTGGTACACTGCAAAAAGACCACCTATTCACAGAAGAGTGATTAACAATATTATGCTTTTCTTTACAAGCAGATATAATGACCAAAATTGTCCACTTTTAAAAAGCTTTACCTGTCACTTCTCTACTATTCTAATCCACTCAACTGCTTGTGTCTAAGGCAATTTTTGTTTCCTCCACTTTACTTTCAAATGAATTTCTATCATTTCTTCACTTGACACCCTATTCCGTTACAGTTTTGTGCTGGTGACTGTTGATATATGAGAAACTAAATTCTTTATGTTGGAACATTTGCTTTATTACCACCTAGAAGAAATCTATTTCTTGGTACACCTTTGTGACTGAGGTCTCTCAGTTGCTTTCCGATGTGAACAGTAATTTCAATGGTTGTAAAATTGTAAGTTCAGAATATTTTCTTTTCATGGAAAACTACAAACAGGATACTTACAGCCTACAGGCAGTTATTACTATTATGGAGATATTTGGTGCTGACCCAATGGTTTTTTTCTCTTGTTTTGTAATTTAATTTTTCCCCTGTGGGTACTTTAGATTATTCTTTTTACAGAAATGAAGATATTTGCCTAAATAATTTAACATTCACCCTTCTCCATTAATTTTTCTAATATAAGTTTAAAAATCAAATTTTTGACACAAAATTTTTCTCAGTGGTTAATAATTTTGCTCCTTTTCCAGTTGGCACCTGGAATAGATTATTTCAGAGAATATACATTTCTATTGTAGATATACTTTGTTCCTAAATATGTCATTTTGTCTTTTACCTTTCCATCATCACATTATATATTTTCTCTGAATAACAGAAAATGGTTGAGAATGGTCTTTTAGGTTCCTAATTTATTTTTTCTAAAGCATCAATCTGCCTTTTGTTGCTTCTATTGTATTTTAATTTGGTGATGTTTTTCTAAAGATTTCATAATATTTAATTTATTTAAGCATCAATTAAGAAAAAATAATAGACATAGTCTTTGAGAAACATCTTCCTACTAATGTTTTAGTAGGTTTATTTCTTAGGAGGATATTTGCTTAAATTCTTTGTATTAGTGTCTAGGTGTAGAAGTAATAATAATAATAAATGTGTATGGATTTTTTGTTCTTGTTTGTTTTTGGGGGGTGTTTTGTTGGTCATAGGCTTGGGCGCTGTCACTCAGCTCTTCAGCTCAAGGCTAGCGCTCTACCACTTGAGCTACAGCACCACTTCCGGTTTTCTGGTGGTTAATTGGAGATTAGAGTCTCACAGACTTCCTGCCCAGGCTGGATTTGAACCTCTATCCTCAGATCTCAGCCTCCTGAGTAGCTAGGATTACAGGCTTGAGGCACTAGAGTCTGTCTTTGGTTCTTTTTGTTGTTGGTGGTGGTGGTGCTGGTGGTGGTGGTTGTGGGGTTTGAAATCTGGGCCTGGGTGTTGTCCCTCAACTGTTCAGCTCAAGGCTAGCACTCTACCACTTGAGCCACAGTGCCACTTCCAGTTTTCTGGTGGTTAATTGGAGAGAAGAGTCTCATGGACTTTCCTGCCTGGGCTGGCTTTGAAACACAATCCTCAGATCTCAGCCTCCTGAAGAGCTAGGATTACAAGCATGAGCCACACTGTGGATCTTTTAATGTGTGTATAACAATGATGTTTGTGTCTTTGAACTTGCCTCATCCTTGACATGGTAACTCATGCTTGTTTAGTTCTGTTCATTGAAATGAGCTGTACCAGAAATTGTTATTGGATACAACGTATAGTTCCAAATAAAAGGAAAGAGTGGTTTACTTTTATGAGCTTTATATCATTCTCAGTCTAGTTTCTATTTGTCATTCACCTTGAGGAAACCACAACCATATAGACTCAGCCCCAGATGGCTGTTAGCACTAGTGCAAACCCCAAGCTATCAAGCTTGGCATCCCTCACTGATCACTGCAGCTTCCTGAGTTAGGAGGTCTGGACACCAAGTGCCCAGTACAAACAATGGGTCTTCCTCACCAAATGAAAGACAGAGCTGCTATTTCCTACAGTTCCAACTAACAGGATATGTATCATAATTATTTTCTATTTACATTTTTTTCCAGTGGCTCACAGCTAGCTGAGGCCCTGTTATCTCCTTCCAATTCTAAACAACTCCCCTGAGGAGGAATTGACCCTTTCCTTATCCTTCTCTAGGTAGGACGTGTGCCAGGCAAAGGCAGAGCTTGCTGTTGGTCCCCTAGCACACCCAGTCTCAGCAGGGTCATTGTGACAGCTTTGAGAAAATTCTCTTGCCTCCTCTGGCCTACTATTTCCTCCAGCACCATTTTCCCATTTCTCTCCAGTGCCCATTTCTAACTAGTGCTTGGAGTATCTGTCTGCTGTTACTGACACATTTGCAATGATTACTTTTTTTCTAACTGGGAATACGTTGGTAGTCATGGTGAAATCTCATACATAATATTGAAACATTTCAAAGGAAAAGATAGGTGGAAGGGAAGGGGAAAAACAAGTCGTTTAAATAAGGATGCAGGTGGACCTGTTGCAACAATGAGAAGTACAAGTAGTTATGTCGAAAATGAACTTTACAATTTTGCTGAGGGGGGGGCGGGATGATTGGGTGGGGGGGAAGAGGATGGGAAGGGATGGGAAGGGGAAACAAAGGAGGAGGCTACAATGCTTGATAAGAAATGTACTCATTATCTTGCCCATGTAATTGTAACTCCCCTGTATAGTATTTTCACAATAAAAAATAAATTAAAACTTTTTAAAAATGTACTATTGTTGGTCCAATTTTATTGTGCAATATAAACTCATCAATCCTTCCATTGAATTTATAATGGACCAAAGTTAACCTTGTCCTGTGAGTAAACTTAACACTGAACTTATCGTGGAAAACCTCATTCATATAAAAATTTCTCTTTCTACAGCATGACCACTGGTTAAATACTAGATAATGTCAGTCTTTCCAACTTCCCAGTGCTAACTTTCCAATTGAAAAACACATTTACAAATGGACGAAGTTGCTCTTGTTCAGCTCTCTTTGGCCTGATGGCACAACAGCTCTGAGAAGACAGATTGGAGTCCGGTAGCAGACTCAAGCGCTGTCCCTGCACTGGCTCCAGCTGTCCTCCCTTCACACATGGCTACCTGGCCTGGGCCCCAGAGCTCACCCTGTGTTCAGAGTCATCTGGTATACCCTCGACTCATTTGCCTTTTCAAGAATTCCCATATTAAACAGACAAATGAAGCAAATCTTCTCCAGGTTTACTTATAAGCAAATAATACTATTTTAAAAAAATCAATTGCTAAATAATTTACCAACTGTGCAAGGAAACATGCAACTATTAAAAATGTTAAAGAAAAATGGTGATGATCTGGGGAAATTCTATAATGTAAGCAGAAATAAAGGTTACACAGGGAAGTGTATACAGTGGTTCATCTGTATAGCAAGGGATTTGTTCCAGGATCCTCTGCAGATTCCAAAACCTAAGGATACTCAAGCCCCTTATATAAGATGATGTAAGAATTTGCATATATCCCACACACCCTCCTGTGCACTTTCACTCAACTTCAGATTACTTATAATGCCTACTAAAATCAACTGCTATGTAAGTAGCATTTATACTCTTTTTTTATTTTTTTATTGTGAAAATACTGTACAGAGGGGTTACAATTACATGGGCAAGAACATTTATACTCTTTATTATAACAAAAAAGTCTGTATATGTCCTTTGTTCAGATGTTGTGATTCTGTAATGTTTTAATCCACCAGCAGTTGAATCCATGGATGGAGAGTCCATGAGTACATAGATCAACTGCAGTATTCAATCAACTGTGTCAAAGGAAACCAAATAGAAGAATAAAAGAGAATATACTCAAATGCTTTAAGTTCACTCAGATGGTAGATACATTATGCTTCTTTGTTCTTTTACAATAGCTTCTAATTCCTATGATATGTATTCTCTGCCATAACTTATATTTTCACAATTCTAGAACTATCAGTGATTAATAATGCAAAATGTTCACTAAGTCACATTACAAACTTGTTCTTCAATGTGATCTCAATGGAAGAGAGTAGATTCATGGCGATGAGAATGTGAAATAGCCATTCTTTTTAACTGTTTAGCTGTAACAGCCCTTGCGTATTTATGGTTTGTGCTATGACTGAGGCTTGAATTTAAGGTTTCATGCTTGTGCTCTCACTGGGCATTTGTGCTCAAGGCTGGCGGTGCTTCTACCACTGGGAGCCACAGTTCCATTTCCCCACTCCCTCTTGTGAGAGAATTAGTGGATCGTTATCTCCATCTTCAGACTGTCCCCACACAATTTGTCTGTGACATCCATTCCCCATCATCATCATCATCATCAATCATCGTCATCTTAGACCTAGATTCCATGTTTGTCTCACTCAACATGATGATCACTAGTTCCATCCATGTTCCTGCAGATGACATATAATTTCAATTTCCTTTATGGGGGAATAATGGTATGTATGTATGTATGTATATATATATATATGTAATTATATTATGTTGTATATATCTACATGCAAGTAGAAAAGATATGTGTATTTTCTTTGTAATTTGTCATTGTTGGGGTATCCCCATGTAGCTCAAACTTGGGGCTCTCCTTCCTGTCTCTGCCTCTTAAGATCTGGGATTACAAGTATTGACCATGATTCCTGGTCTTATTCTTTTTTTACATTTATGTCATGACATATTTTCAATAATTTGGAATGAATACATTTAAATATGAAAACAGCGCAAATCATATTTACTATTTTCTGATTTTATGTACAGAGTATTGTAGTTTTCATTTTAATTTCAAGAATTTTTTTACCATCTAAGTAATAAAGAGAAATGTATTTAAATGTAAGTGGAAGCAAATAATAAAATTAATAGGGCATAAATTGTTAATATACACATGCTACCTACCTGAGGTTCACTTTCCTATAAGAGCTATATTGCTTATTAGGAATATATGTACTTATGTATTTATTAGTGCTGCATGTATTATTTAATATGATTTTGTTTAAATTGATGAAATATTAAAAATATTATTGGTTTAGAAGAGTATTTCATTTTTTTCATTTCAGTTCATTTCACTTGTTCCAAAATTGACTTTCTTAGTTAATGACATTTAGGGAGTATGAGGTTGTGTCTTCTGGCGGATTCCATGCACTCAGCCATAGATAAGGTTGCTTTGTGGGTCACACTTGCAAACACACTCAAAGGTTAAAAAAGAAACAAGACCTCTATACTTTAGAGCTGAAATTTCAGGCCCTTGTCCATTTTCCTTTGTGCCTCCACTGATGTAACTAAATGCTCATTTTGGCATTCAAAACTGGTTTCAATAAAGAAAGAGAGGAATAGTTCATTGAGAATGACCCAACTACCAATAAATATAGAAGACTGATCATCATAATGGCTTTTGTCATGCTGTGATCATCATAATGGCTTTTTTCATGGCTTCATATCCATTCACTAAGCTTTTAAAAAGTGAATGGAGGGCCCATGCAGGTGCGTCACGCCTGTAATCCTAGCTACTCAGGAGGCTGAGATCTGAGGATCAAGCTTCAAAGCCAGCCTGGGCAGGAAAGTCCATGATACTCTTATCTCCAATAAACTACTCAGAAAACTGAAGTGGTGCTGTGGCTCAAGTGGTAGAGCACTAGCCTGTAGCTGAAGAGATCAGGGAAAGCACCCAGGCCCAGAGTTCAAGCCCCATGACCAACAAAAAAAAAAGAAAAAGTGAATGGAATACTAAAACACACACACAGATGATTCCATAGTTTGATTTCCTAATCATTCATTCATTTTTTTACCATAAATGTTTAGTCAGAGTAATTACACTTATTCAAAACAGAAATTCAAAACATTTCTTAATTTATTAATTGTCAAAGAAGGACTTTCATTATATATAGATTACGGTCAAGTAAAATCTGACTCCTTATTTTTTGGATACAATTATTTTTCTACTGCATCTGTTCTCAAAGTCAGAAATAACATTCAAATAAATAATTTAGGATATGATTGTAATATTATTCTATTGGTGTTTGTACTAAATTTGGATAAAAATGAAATTAACTGTGAAACATTTCATCAATAGGAGATGGTTTTTCTTTCCCTGACTTCCTCTTAAGTCTATAATTTTTGCTTCAGTACTTTAAATTGAAAGATTGATATCTCTCAGAAGGCTGTGATCTAAGGATCACAGTTCAAAGCTAGCCTAGGCAGAAAAGTCTGTGAGACTCTTACCTCCAATTAACCACCAAAAACCAAAAGTGGAGCTACAGATCAAGTGGTACAACATAAACCTTGAGCAAAGAAGCTCAAGCACAGAACCTTGGCCCTGAGTTCAAGCCTCAGGACTGGCACACACACACAAAAAGAAGAATACAGTCTTACTATTTAAATATTCAATTAATGCAAATATTTAAATATTTTCTATTAGTTTTATTCTATGCAATTGTAGAATCTGGTATATGTCTTTTCTCTCCTCTTAGTATAATATAGAAACTTATAAAGGGCACACACACAGATAGAAGTATATTTATTTAGAGATATGTGATAGTCCTCATGTGATTCTATAATTTGATTTCTTCACTTCTTTCATTCTTTTATCATAGACATATTCCTGCCTCTGAATAAACATAGTAAATAAACAAACAAATAAATAGATTAACTCATCTTCCTAGTAGGAATCAAGTATTCTGTTATCTGAGCTGGGCATAGAAGTTTATACCTTTAACCTACTTACTCAGAAGGTAGAGATCAGAAGAATCATAGATTGAATCAAATGTTAGGGAGACCTCATCTCAATTAACAATAAGCTATACATGATGCAAAGCATCTATCACTCCGGCTATGCAGTAAGCATAAATAGGATGATCAAGGTCTCAGCCAGCTCAGGCATAAACACAAGACCTTACTCAAATATAACTAAAGAGTTTGCAGTGTGGCCCAAGTGATAGAATGCCTGCCTACCAAACACAAGGCCCTGAGTTCAAGTCCCAACATTACCAAAAATGTTTTCATTCTATGATTGTATCATAATCTACTTAACCAAATTCCCACCGAGGAGTGTCCAGAACATGAACTTGCTTAAATATTCAAACCATTTGACATGATCTAAGACAAAAAGTTAAGTATACCTCTCTCTTCTCCGAAATAACTAATGTAATGTCCAGCTCTTTCTCTGGCGATTCACATGATACACCTGATTAGATGATAAGCTTGACATAGTATCTAGTATCTGATGACTTTCTTTAAAATGAAGATTTTAGCTTAGTTACAGCTACTCTTTTGTTATGTTTCCTCCCTGTTTATTTTCATTTTTCAAAACTATTTTTATTCGTTGATTTATTATTTGTGAAAATATGGCTATGCTTCTTTGTAAAATGTTCTGCGTTGTTGGCTAAACGTAACCGAGTCTTCCTTGCTTAGTGGATTGAGTGAGTCTCTATGCATTCAAGTTTGGTGGGAGCTGATTCTCCACTTCCAGCCTTACGCTGGGAAGGCCGAGCACAGAGCTGCAATGCACTGGCACACAAAGCATCCCCAGCACTGAAGTCCAAAGCACTTCCCTTGGTTCCCTCTGTCTTCACTCTTTCCCCTCACCTGAAAAGGTAAATTTAAGATTGAGAAGAAGACAGTGCTAGAGATAGTACCTTGAGCCGAGCAGGGGAGCTCAGAGGCTGCATGACCCAGACCAGCCTCTTTCACTTTCTGGTCCTAGCTCTTGTCCTGTGGAGACTCTGGGGTAGACACAGGAAGTCCCTGCTAGCCTTTCCATAGTCACCACCCCCATGATGGTTACACGTGCATGCGCCCTAGAGTCCAGGAGACAGAGGCCTCAGGGCAGCGTTCGAACATCCACCAAAGACAACTGCTGGATGCCTCCATCGTTCTTTTTGGATTTGGGGGACGTTTTAAGAAACCACCTTAAAGGTAGTTTTCGTTGTTGTGAATTGAAACACTTCTACTAAATCCTAAGGCGCATTTTAAGATGTGAAACCTTCACTTACCCCTCTCACCAATAATCGCAGCAAAAGGTTTGGATAAAACTATTTATTATTCCATAAGAAGTACTAAGTCAAACAAAGAATGTTTTTTTCTGTGTTCTTCCACACTGGGCCTCAACATCATATTCTCTGTCTCTGTCTCTGTCTCTCTTCCTCTTTTCCTCCCCCTTCTCCCCGTCTCTTCTCTTCTAATCAGTGTGGGAAGATCTGGTGGTTGTGGGATGATCCGGTGGGATTAGGGGTGGGATCAGTACTGGTCTAGACTGTTGGATCCGAAAGGGTAGATCTGGGAGGCCTGCAAACAGTCACCAAGCCTTTCCTGCACGTTGGGAAACATTCCAGAAACCTACCGCCACCACTGTCTCCTCTTTTCTTACAGAAGGGGCCAATCCAACGCTTTGGCCTCATCGGCCCCCACAGATGCTGCTCCATGTCTCTCCCTGCCAGTTTTGGCTCTGCATGGCGTCTCCCAGGCCCACTGACTGTCGGTTGCCATAACAACATTGGGCAACCCAGGGAGGCCTGGCGGAGCCGTGGTGGGCCAGGTGGAGAGGAGGTGGTAGAACAGAGAGCCGAGCCACACCGCATCCCTGAGAGGACACGATGGAGGTGCAGGCAAGTGACCACCACAAAGGTGGGGCTCCCGAAGCCGAAGGGGATAGTGTGGAAAAACCTTCCACCAACTTCAAGTTAGTGCACATTAGCAAAGTCTGGCCTGGCCTCAATGCTGATGAAGTTCAAGGTGGAGGAGGAAGGTAAAAAGGAAACACAGAGGAGAAAATGAGAATGTTAGTGACCCATTGCAGAAAAGAAGCATGAGAAACTGGGAAACCAAAGAGAGACATTTCTACAACCTCAAACAAGTTGAACATGGTAGTTTATCTATCTATCTATCGATTGATCGATCGATCCATCTATCCTTCCAGGTATCTATCTTCTATCATCTATCTATATCCTTCTCTGTGGCCTATTTAGACTCCCACTAGCATTGTTTTTAACATGAAACAAGAACGAAGTTAGAGACCAACTCCAGGACAGATGGACATTCTTGGTTATGAGAAGCAAATAGGTCAAGCCTTGTTTAACTTTGTGAACTATGACTGGAAAGACCTAATTTGCCTTTTTCCTTGAATTATGATAATGACTTCAGTGAGTTAGTGACTATTCAAATGTCTGGATGGGCTAATCTTTAAAAATTCTCTAACATCTCTACAGCTGTATGGCTGATCTTGATTTCATCAACATCAATATGTAACATTCTTCTTTTTCATCTTCCTATCTTTTTCCTTCCATCCTTCTTTCCTTCTTTCTTTCTTTCTTTCCTCCTATGTTTTCTTTTCTTTTCTTCCTTCCTCCTGCTTTCTCTTTCTTTCTGTTTTCCTTTCTTTTTTCTGTCCTTTTCATTTATTGCTTTTGATAGATTTTTCTCTTGTAAGAGTAACCAAGATCTGCTCTTTAATATATAATTAAAGACTGTATAACTTTCATTAACATGAAATAAAAATTTAAAAAAATCTTTGTGTGTTGTATACCTTTGATGATTTTATTTTTTCTGAAATAAGCACCCAGGGATTAAAAATATCAAAATAAAGGTAGAGTATGTGTGTGTGTGTGCACACATACACACACACACATATATATATATATATATATATATTTCATATATATATATATATATATATGAAATATACAAGGCATGTTATCTGAGAATAAATATAAATTTTAGGATCATCCAGTATGATGCTTCATTACATTTTCATTTAGTGTGTGTGTGTGTGTGTGTGTGTGTGTGTGTGTATGCTCACATACACATGCATGTGCACAAGTCCTGGGGCTTGAACTCAGGGCCTGGATGCTGTCCCTGAGTTTTTGTGGTTAAGACTAACCACAGCTCGACTTTTTTGCAGGTTAAATGGATACAAGATTCTCACAAGCTTTCATACCCAATATGGTTTTGAACCATGATCCTCAGATCTCAGTTTCCTGAGTAGCTAAGATTGCAGACATGGGCCACTGGCACCCAGCTTCATTTATTATTTTTGACAGAGTCTTTCTATATATTAACCATCCTGGAACTTCTCATGTAGCCAAGGCTGGTTGTGAACTTGCAGTCCTTCTGTCTCAGCCTTCCCAGTGAGGGGATTATAGGTGAACACCACCAAGCCATCATGATCATATACCCAACTAGAATTTGCAGTCATTCATCTATGATCTTGTAAAAACATAGGCAAGTTTGGAAAGTATAGAGTGGGAAGAACCTCTATAGTTCTATACAACTTTTGAGGTGAGGCTGATATGTAGGTCCCAGAGTAGCAAGGATCCACTGAAGTGGTATTCAGTGATGTTGAGTCACATGCATTCCCTAAAATTCGATAAAACAACAAACGGTCCACAGTTTTACTATGAAGGGGTAGTGGATGTAGGAGCAGGGACCTAGACATCCTCCAGTATACCCCAGGGGTGTTTGAGTCATTTACATGGAAAACCTTGCAGTATGTATAACATACTCTGGAATGCACAGAAACATCTAAACACTATGTCAATCTTAAATAATGCAGGGACTCGTGGGAGTTCAAAGAACAATAAATGTATTCATAATTCCTTTATCCATAAGATATGATGAACACATACCTTTAAAGCATTCCTATGAAGATTTTTGTATATTCATTGCTTCTTATCAGCATCTGGAGTTTCACAGAGGATGCCAACCAGATAAAACCTAAGAGACAGAGAACCCTTTCTCTGTGTCTTACAGGTAAAGCTGAGAGAAATGGATCAAGGCTCCCAAATCAGAATCTCATTCCAGATACTATTGCTATAGATTCTATCTATCTATCCATCTATCTATCTATCTATCTATCTATCTATCCATCCATCCTATCTATATCATATATATGTATCTGTATATATTATCTATATTGTATATTTATATATTGTAATAATACATACTATACATACTACATATATAACTATATCTATAGGCCATAAAGATATATATCTATATGCTATATATGCTATATACACTACAGATATGCTATAGATATAATATCTATATTGTATTAGATAGAATATCTATATCTACACAGTATATACTGTATTGATAGTATATGTCTATATACAAACTGCTAAGTAGATAATATTCAAGGAGATGTTGAAAAACACTCAAGAATTGTCATCTGAGACACTGCTATTTAAGGTCAGTTATGGAAAATATCTTCAAGCGGGTGACTATTGATTTGTATAATTTTACCCACACGTAAATGAGCACCATGGAACTAAAGAAGCAGATGTAGCAAGGGAGAACATATAGAGACTAATTCAGTGGTTGAGACCAAGAGGATGAGTAGAAAGAAGGGTACCATTGGCAGAATGCTGGGGTGAGGTGTGCTGAGTTCGCAGGGGGCTGTGGGTTTAGATGATAATCTATCTAGCACATTCCTCTGGAGAGTCTCCACATTCCTGGAGGGCTGATTTTACCTGTAGTCTTAGCCAGACAGTAAGCTTTTCATATTTGCTAAAGGAAGGACAGAGCCATCAGAACATACAGCCAACACCCCTCATAGTGTTCCCTTCATAACCAGCTAGGACAGTCAGTCCCATGGTGAAAATGGCCACTTGAACTTCAAGGGCCAGATTTGAATTGCAGTCCTCAAATCCTCCTCCCACACAGCTGAGTTCCCTGTGTGTCTCCCTCGCCAACAAGGCAACATTCTTCTACTCATGTTTTGTTGATTACTTCTCCTATCATTGTTAGGTTTACTCCTATATTTTTTAATTCTTCTGTTTGTCACAGATGCACCTTATAGCGTGATTAGCACATTCTCGTTTGTTTTCTACTCTTGAACAATTTTTCAATATTCAGAATTTTATAATATTCAGTTGGTGTTTTCTGCTTTCATACGATTGCAAACTGTGAATCACCCTGTTTAGCTTAAAAGTGTCCTTAGGCATTGCTGAGTACCTCACTCAGAGACACAATACCTTCTGAATCACAGAAGTTCATCAAGAGTTCCTCTGATTTCCTGCAGTACATTTGTTCCACAGATTTGTAGTAACACTGACTTTTTCATGTCTCTTCCTTTGACTGTCTCAACATGTCTATTCACATTTCTCTGTTTGTATATTTTAATTTTATTTGGTTTTTCAAGTCCCAAGATAAGCAGCAGATAGCTACAAAAGGCACTGGGCTTTCCAGTGTTTCACCTGTGTATGTCAAGATAGAAGGAAGTTTAGGCCCCATATGAACTTACTTTGTCAGCTCTGATTTTCCCTTGATGGTACTGAAAATTAGCCATCCCACAGGGCAATCCTGCAGGCTAACAATGCCTACAGACCCTCTCAAAGGGTCGCTTCCTGGCTCCCCGGGCTGAGGCTCTGCTCTCTAACCTATGGTGTTGTTTCTAGACATAAAAGGAAGCAGCCTGTGTTGCAAAGCACATAGCCAGTACCACCAATGCCCATTTCCTGAGAAAGACTCTGCACCCATTTGGGAACTCACCTGACTTGGGAAAAGATATTTTGAACTGTGTGCATCACATATTTCCTGTACTCACTATGCTGTGCTGTGGCCCAGCATGTTGGGGTGTCAGAACTGGCTGTCGATTTCCCCATGGCTCACCTTTGCCTGCAGCACTGGTTGTAAACTTCCTGAAACCTGTGGTGTTTCCTGTCATTTCAATTCTTCCCGCACCCCCCCTCCCCCGGCCCTGCCCAAGGCAAACTTTTCTATGATTTTTGGTTGACTTGTGGATTAATCAGTGCTGTTTCAACTACACCCAGTCTACTAAAAGGCCCTCCAAGCAGATGACATAAAACTGTTATCCCCTTTCTCAATGCATATATCCTTTTAGTCATCTTGATGAATATATCATAGAATTATATAGTGCATGAGGATTGTCATGTATATCCTGATTTCCTTGGTTCTCTTAATTATCATTTTTACTTTCTTTTTTCTACATATTTCTGAAAGTATAAAAATGAAGTAATGCTATTTTTTAAGCTAATTAGCAAACATCTGAGATTTCTCAGGATCTTGGAATCTCTTAACTTAGCCACTTATCCAATTGAACTTTCTTCACTACATGAAATACATTTCTGATGAGTTTCATTCTGAAGTCACTGGGTTCATGTAGATAGTGAGTATATAAAATGGCCAGTATGATGGAAGAAGTGAATTTTAAATTTAAATCTTAAATTTAAATGTTAAATTTTGCTAATTTAACTTTAGATAACCATATACATCTATGGTTACCATATATGACCTTGTACCAACACCTAGAGATAAAAATCCTGAGGTTTCATCATAACCTCATAGAGCCATAATCCTGTGTAGGTAATAGGGTGAGGTAGAGTTTCAAAAATTCTCTCCACGGTTCTTAATATGCACTGAGATGGTCATAGATGACTGATTTGGTTCCAGGAATAATGGAAAAGAGGCTTGGTAAGGTCTTGCTTATGCTCCTCAGGCATTGATGAAATCTTAGAGATAGAGCATCCTGTACATTACAAAGACCTTGGTTGAAAAATGCTGAGGTAATGTTGTATCTACTGGCTTGTCTAAAGCAGACATTGCCTGTTAATCACTGTGTACTTCTAATTCTACTCACCCATGGAGGCCTTCTCAAGCAGGCCCTGTGAACTTCTCACTGCAGATTAATCCCCGGCATAAACTGTCTTGCTGTCTACATAAGAGACTGACAAACTGGTTTTGGGTAAAGGGACAGAGAGTAAAAATGGAATTCACTGCCCTAAACTCTCTGTCACACATATTCATAGCTGCCATTGGAGCATGAATGTTGCCATGAGCAATACATAAACAAATGGGTGTGGCTATGCCCTACTAAGCCTTTACTTACAGACTGAAATTTGATGTAATTTCTTCCTATAATGAAATATTGCTCTTTTTTTCAGTTTTCTCAACCACATAACAATCTAAAAACCATTCTTAGCTCTTGGTCCAAAAATAAACAGGACACAGCAAGCTCTATTTGGCCCAGGTGGCAGTTTGCCAATCTTTATCTGGATGGTTTCTTAGGTCTCTTTTATTTCAAGTGTTTAATGAATCAAAGATTTTTGTTGCTATAAATCATTTGGACTAGGACATTAGTATAGTATACTTTGGCTCTTTATGTGTCCCTGTAGCATTCTATTAGGAGCTATGTAATCGAGCAAATAAAACAAAGATATCATGGTGATTCTTACCTCAGTGACATTTCTACAACATGAATGGTTAATGTGTATATAGAGCTGGAGGCAAATGTGGTATTTGCACAGCTTTTTGTGTGTCTTACTATATTCTGGGTGTTGTAAGAGAATACCATATGTTGTATGATTTACACACAATAGGAATGTGTTTCCCACAGCTCTGGCAGAGGAAAAGTGTCTGGTGAGGGTTCCCTTCTTGGTTCATACAATGTTCTCTTCTTGCTCTCAGGCTTCTCTTTTCCAAGACATTAATCCCATCACCCAGTCACCTCCCAGAGCCACACCCCCAAATGCCATCACACTAGGGATTAAATTCCAGCACAGGAATTCTGAGGATATATAACCTTTCACATCATCACAGAACACTCCCAAAACACTTTAAAAGTTATTTTTTTAAAAACACTCTCAAATTTCTACTGAATTTGATTTCAACACAATAGATCCACAAAACTTTTTTATTTGAAAAAAAAAATTCCATTCAGGCCCCTTTAAAAAAAAAAAGAGCTGGGATTCTATTTATATTTAAATTGCAATTACGTTCTAAGTTAGAATGATGTTTATTTCTACAACGACACTACTAATTTTAGTTAACATTCAACTGCTTTCTATGTATATCAGAGCGGATACACAAGCAACTCAATCAAAAGCTCCTTATAGATGCACAAACAGACTAGCATGAGGATTTCCCCAAACATCACCTGCTGTCCTCCAGTCATCCTGCCTCTCTACTCACCCCCTCCGAACTCACTCTTCCCCCCACAGGGCTTGAAATCCTCAAACACATCTGGGGGTGAAGGCTTTACCCTTCACTCATTTCCACTATCCGTATTCTCCTCACTCACCTTTGCCCCTTCTCGTAGCATTCCCTACAGTGTGCAGTGAACAAAGAAAAGGAAGACAAAGTTCAGCAACAATATATGAATCTTACACATTCAAAGGTTAATAACATTTGATTGTTTTTCAACTATTTCTGGAGATTTTTGATTGGCTTTTTTCTAACCAAAGACTAGAAATGCATTCTTACATACAATAAGAAGTCAACAAGAGCTAGACCTAAGTAAGTCTAAATCACAATTTGATTCTAAGTTATATCTATATTTTACCATTTTACTACTTAATTTTAGTGAACATTTAGCTTTCTTCTATGTATATCAAAGTAGAATAATAAACAACATAAAAGATGACATTGATGGAGACACATTGTACTCATAAACTGACATATTGAATTAAAACTCTTTTCTACAAATGCTTCAAGAAAATAAAAACTAAGGGGAAAAAACAGGAGTTTTGTTCCTTTTCTATAAAGATTGCCTTCTCAAAAGCGTTGTTTTCTTAACTTTTTCACAATTCTAATTCTATTTTGTTCATTCTTGTTTGATATTCACTATTACCTTGAATGCCAATTTCAAAAGTCTTTTTCTGGTTAATATTCATGATTCCAACGTATTTAATAAGCTCTTTGTTCCAAATAAATGGGAAATTACTAAAGTAATGGGAAATGACTAGCAAACTCTGACTGGGTTGTTAATTACTATCCTGAGGCCAAGATGGCATAACACTGTCAGCATTATTAAAACAAAACAAAACAAGACCCCGCATAAAATAGTCTACCTACAGATTTTAAAATATATTTACCAAAATTAAAATAAAGGCCCTGATATATACTCATTATTTAATGTTTTTTTTCTGAAGTAGAGTATGTTCGATGCTTGAAGAGGAATAAATCATGATTAAAAGGAAAACACCAAGGCAGTACTTATCCAGAAATTTCAAGTATAAAATTATTTAAGTATTTATATACAAATAAGAGGATTGAGCATCCAATATGTTTAAGATTTTAAAAAAGGGTTTCATGCTTCATTTTATCTTGATACGTCTAAATATGACATATAAAATGAAATCTATGAATCTTGTAAGGCAAAAGGGAATTTTAGAATGTATTCATTTTATAGATTGCAGAAAGGAACAGACTGGAAAAACTAGGTGCTTTGGACTCCTTAGTGTTGAAATCAGTATTGGGAGCCTTACCCGATAGTTCCTTCATTTGATTTTTGACATGAGGTTATTTTTAAGGGGTCATTAACAAGACAGTTGGTATTTTAAAAAATCATACTTATGGTACATGTTTATATTGCTTGTAGACTAAGATACCAGTATGTAATATTTCACTGTATTGCCCAAAATATAACCAGCATCTATCACAATTGTTCTCTCATAATTAGTATTCTACAATTTGATCTCCCCAGTGGATAGGTAAAGGGTCTGAGTAGATGACTCAGTCCTCTTAGACAAAAAAATACACTTATTTTACCAACCCCTATGCCTGATGAATGAGTGACTAATATTATGAGACCATTTCCTCTATTTTCACTTGGTTAAATCCATAAGACAAGTTACAACTGAGCCAAAGAGGGAAAGGCTACCAACTTCAGAGTCCTGAAAACATCAGCAACCTGCTAGTTCTTGGATCAGACAAATTATCATGAAATCACCGCAGTAGTGTGGTAAAGATGAATGTGATTGCGTATGAAATAATATTTTCTCAATGACAGTATTTTTTCTCTTTATCTATACATGCCTGTGGTAGGTCCTGTAGTAATTTGCTAAATATTACTAGCTTGCTCTGACAGAGTTATTACAATTTTATATACCTAACTGCTACAGTTATTTAAACCAGGTTGATATATAATTCCTATAAATTATAAAATCATTAGCCCAAGAGATTAAAACTATCACAAGAAACTCAAATGTTTTCTCCTTTCTTGTGGCCACTGGAGCCAAGGAGGGAGGGTGATAGATTCTCCTTCTGTACACATATGAGAAACAGGGAAATGGAATTTGGGAAGGGTAAAAATTTATAGACTTCTAGAGAAATTCAACATTTAGGCTACTTTTTTCTTTGTAACTTTTGGGATTTGTGATCAGACAGCTCATTCAACGATTCTCCTGGATATGGGTTAAAAGAATTTGAAAACCAAAACTTCAAAGGGAATTTGAAACCATCTCTATGCAATAACGAAGTGGCCCCACTTTACACCCCAACCCTGATAGCTATTATTAGACCTTTGCTGTTCAACTAGACGAAAATGCATTTGGCTAATTTCCCTTCAAATTCACCATCAATGTCAACGCGTTTGGCTAATCCTAAAAGACTGGGGATTTAAGAGTCATAAACATTTAACAAAATAGCTAAGCTTCTTAAAATACTTTCTCCATCTGTGTTAAACCACAGAAAAAAATCTAACCGGAACAACATTATATTTCTGAGATCTGCATGAGTTTTTATTAGGGACAGTTAAGTCTCTTAGTTCTTTATGCCTTGAATGTATAGGAAAAGCACCAGATTTGGACTATGTTAATATTAGAATATTAGTAGGAAAATATAAAATGTTAGTGGAAATACAGTAGCCATTTTTCAACACACACACACACGCACACACACACATACATACGCGCGTGCCTTTCACGTCTTAGTTTTTGATTCAACTATCTAAACAGAGACCCCCATCAACCAAGTTTTCCCTTCTGTGGCTCTCCTGTCTCTCCCAGTCCCGGTGGGCTAAAGACCAACGCACTCACATGCGTTCCTTAAATTCCCCAATTCTTTCCCTACCTAGGGATTTCCCATATGCCTGGAACACTGCTTAGCTTTTGCTTAGATGTAGCCTTAGAAGAAGCCTTCCTCCTTCTTTATTGGTATTTATTTGACAATATGTATATTGTACATAGGAGTTGTACAAAGGAGCTGCCGTTCAGCAAAGAAGTTTATGAAAACAATGCATCTGGATCAGTGTCACCCCTTTCCACATTCTCACGCACCTCTCCCATCCCAGTCCCTCCATTCCTTTTCTTAATGCAGTCACATATGCATTGAAGTTTTATCTTCATTCTCCCTTCTTCTCTTCATTGTCTACCCCTTCCCTTTTCCATGCCCCCCACACCTGTAAGTGCCCTTTTCCTAGTTTTTATTTTGTTGAACTGTGATTTAGCCTTTCTAAGGAACTGTTCAGTTTGAGTGCTCCTTAGAATCTACCATATTGCAGTTAATAATTTTGTGTACACTTGAATACCACCTGAAATATTTACTTATATAATTATAAGCTAATTTCTGCTTAGGAGTTCTCTATCACAGCATTGTATTTACTTTTTTAAATGAATTTTCCATAACTTTTAATATTAATACATATGTAATTTTTGTATATACGCACATCTACACATACAACAATGTTTATTGCAGCATTATTTACCATAGCTAAGATATGGAACCAACCCAGATGCCCCTCAGTAGATGAATGGATCAAGAAAATGTGGTATATATACA
>NW_012267377.1:2185294-2189254 GCF_000151885.1 Dipodomys ordii | reverse complement strand
GGTAAACAAAAGGAGGAGGCTGCAATGCTTGGTAAGAAATGTACGCATTATCCTACCCATGTAATTGTAACCCCTCTGTACAGTATCTTCACAAATAAAATAATAAAAAAAAATCTTTGTAATTGATCCTCTTAACTGACTTTTTTCGTTTGATTCAATGTGGCTAATGAAAATGACCAGCCTATTCCATTCAACAATATTTACTCAAATTCTAGCTAGGTGTCTCATGTACAATAGGTGCTCAGTAGAAATTTATTTTATGCACCAATCCACAAAGAAGAAAGGGATAAAAGAATGGGAGGGTAGTAGCTTCTCTGTAACAATCTTCATTTTAAATTATCATAAATTACCAAGTATCATCATCTTGTCAAACTCTGCCACAGAGATTATCTCTATAAAAATCTAATAAGTTATTTTGATTTCTGGGAATCTTATATTCCTCCACTTACTGTTTTTTTTTAATTTGAAAAGCTGAAATGTCTACCATGTAAATAACTATTTCACATTATACAACAATAAACAATACTTGGTGATTAGAAGATCCATGCTATTACAGGGCTTCTTTATATTTAAAATTTTTTTAATTGTTATTTTGTGCCAATAGTAGGACTTAAAATCAGGAACTCCCATTTTTGCTTCACTCTTTTGCTCAAGACTGGAGCTCCACCACCTGAGACACATCTCCACTTCTTGGTTTTGTTTTTGAAATTTGTTGGCATATAGGTACACTGCTATTAGAGGCTAGAAAAAGTTACATACCATTATTTCTGATGGATCACACAATTCCTGGCTTCTGTAAATATTAGCTTCTCCAACCTCAACCTCATGGCCATATTTCCAGCTCCTGTCTAACCACCTGGCAATCTGCTGGCAACCAAAACTTGCTTTCCTTTAGTATCACTTCATCTTACTTCAATCCCACCTACTCCTCCTTTGCTGATCTCTTTTTAGCCTACCTTTTAGTTCCTTTCTGTGTGTTTCTTAATATAAGCAAAAATATTTGTGACTGTAAGTATCCATCTCTGTAATTGTTTCCCTTGAAATCATCACCTGCATAGTGAAACCTGACACTTCCCTGGTGGTCCACTGGCCTCTCACAGTGCAGTCAGGCCCTGGATCTAGTCCCACATCATCCAAGATCACAACCATGTCTGTCTTCTCTGGGCATTAACTGATTAATAGATCACAGACCCTTTAGGTTTCTTCGCTTATTATCCTTGTACAGTCAATGAGCTCTACTCTTGAACATTTTTTTTGCTTAAATTCCTCCTGATTCTTTTAAAGGAATGTTCAACCCCCAAATGCTATAACTTTGAAGGCTGAGTGATAAAGATGTAGAACTAAAGTAGGTATTCTGATCTTTGTGTGGAGCTGAGTCCCATGAGGATCTTCCTGGAGATAACCTTTTAGACACCCATCCAGAAGGATCCCTTGGAAGGTATAAGCAAGACAAGGTTAGGAAAAGCAAGGTAGGCCTAAGAGGAGTGGCCTGGTCCCTAGTAGACCAGAATCTCAGAATGGCAATGAAGTGACTGAGCAAACTGGACACAAGGAATTCCTCACAGGGGTCATTAGAAAATGACAAAATGGAAACACTATTCCACTGTCTAGGTGGAATATGAGTTCAAATTTTAGATATATTTTACCCATAAATTTATATATTTAATCATTCTGTACCTTAATATAAGAATCCAAACTTGTTTTTTTTTTTCTTAGAATGAATGTGACTTGAATACCATCTGGTAAACAAACTATCCATTCTGACTTGAATGTTGCCTGGTCTACTTCATGGAATGTTTCCATGCATGCAAATGCCCATTTCTTTGAGCTGTGTGATCCTGGACCAACATTACATTTTCTTATTAAAACATGTAAGTATGCGATTTTTGTTTTCCTGAAACCTGGTAAAGTAAAACATTTTTATTTACTCTTCGTTTCTCAGACAGATTCAGCTATATTTGAAATTGTCATGTCAAGTTTACAGTACAATCATAGAGTTCTTAAAAAGATTCTATCACAGTTTTGATACACTGACAAGAATCAATAGATCAATCGTTATGACCTCATTTTAACCATTAGCAGAAACAAAACTAAAACGTTAGCAAGTTTGGATTATTCATTTGTTCAGATATTCTTTTGTTATTAAATGTACTTTTAAGCTTAGGTCTTTACAGTTTTATTACATTCTGATATAGTTTTGTTTTGTTTTTATTATGCAATTGCTAAAAAACGGAGGGACAATATTTCTAAGAGAATCTTGGGTGTATCGTTATTCTCTTGATCTCTGCATCTTTGAAATGTTTGCTGTTGGTTTAACAGTATTGTCTTTGGTAAATAATTACACAATCTGTAAACAGTTTTTTGTATCACATTCCCTTTTCTTATATTATCACATTTTTCAGGATTTTTGAAAACATCTTGAATCACCAGCCAGTATAGAATCATATCCGAACACTCATAGTAAGTTAAATTTTGATTGAAGCTAATTATAAAATACTTGCTTAACTTAAATAATATACTGGGTTTTGATGTTTCATTATAAATTCATATTGAATTTTACCAAGTGCTTTTTATATATGTTTAATACAGTGCCTTGTTATTTGATTGTCCATTAATGTGATGAATTACATTGAATTATTTTTCTGATCACAAATCATACTTGGGTTAATGGGATAAACTTGATCATGATACGTAATACAATAATAGATTAAAAGATAATATCTGCCAGGTGCTAGTGGCTCACACCTAAAATCCTAGCTATTCAGGAGGCTGAGATCTGGGGATTGTGGTTCAAAGCCAGCCTGGGTAGGGAAGTCTGTGAAACTCTTATCTCCAATAAACTACCAGAAACTGGGAGTGGTGCTGTGGCTCAAATGATAGAGCACTTGCCTTGAGCTGAAAAGTTGAGGGACAGAGCCCAGACTCAGAGTTCAAGCCCCATGACTGACAAAAAAATAATCTATGTAAGAGTTCTCATATAGTTTATTGAGTAAAAAGCCTCTTCCATTCTGTTTAGTAATAGTCACTTTATTGTTGGTATCAGAGTTACACAAGACAGGAAGTGTAATTTGGGAAATTTTACCTACTTATGTATTTTTGTGTGTTTTTTGTAATTCTGTTTATTTTTGTTTATTTATTTTGATTGTGGCTTGAATTTAGGACTTTATGGATGCTATGCTAGTGCTCTATCACTTAAAGTTATGTCCCTAGCTCTTTTTGGCTTTCTACTTTATTTCTCAGGTAGGGTCTTCTACACTTTCCCTGGGAGTGGCCTCAAACCTCTGTGGCCTACTTCTGCTTCTTATCTGCCTGGGATTATAGACATATGCCTTTAAACCAACTAATTTTTTAATTTTATTTTATTGTACAAAGTGATGTACAAAGGGATTACAGTTTCCATATCTTGTAGTTCATTTCGAACTTAAATGGTCATATGCATGTAGCTATTGAACTACTGTGATCCTCTGCTAGCACTATCCTAGGCATGTACTAATTATTACAAATTAGGACAACCATGGAGCCTATGCTTCTTTGGGTCTGGCTACACCAACTAATTTTTTAAAATTTAGTTTATGGGACAAAGAGTATTATAACCCTGAATGACATGTCATTCAAGCTTTTATATTGTATTCTATTTTTCTGTGTCATTTTGGAAATTTTGTGATAGAGTATACATACATACATACATATATATATATATATATATATATGAGTATCAAATATATTGACATATCATTGTTATGTAAGTACTTTAATATTGTCATATGGATATCCAGAGGGTTTCTTTAAGATTTTTTTTTGCTTTTTAAAAAATTATTTATTTATTTATTTTTTATTGTGAAAATACCATACCGAGGAGTTACAATTACATGGACAAGATAATGAGTTCATTTCTTATCAAGCATTGTTGCCTCCTCTTTGTTTCCCCTTCCCATCCCTTCCCAGCCTCCTCCCCCCTCC
>NW_012267377.1:2174612-2183128 GCF_000151885.1 Dipodomys ordii | reverse complement strand
GGGGGGAGGCTGGGAAGGGATGTGAAGGGTAAACAAAGGAGGAGGCTGCAATGCTTGGTAAGAAATGTACGCATTATCCTGCCCATGTAATTGTAACCCCTCTGTACAGTATGTTCACAAATAAAATAAAATAAATTTTAAAAAATGGCTCAAAGAAATCCATGTAATTGGAAACCATGAGACTATGATAGGGAAGAATGGCCCCAAAAGGAACTTTTTGAGTAAAAATCCAGAAGCACGGAAATCAAAGAAAGACTTATAAATGGAATTGTAGCAAACTAAAAATTTCTGCATGCTGATGGACAAAACCAGCAAGCTAAGAAGACAGTCTACAGAATGGGAGATGATTTTCCCCCATTTTCCCCATCCTATCCCTACCCTCATTATGCAGTTAATTTTTTTTCATAATATACATTGAATATGATGGCTACATTTCTCCCTCCATTTATGTCTTGCTCTTTCTCCCTCCTCCCAAACATGTTTCCACTTCATAGTATTTTTTTTGAAAAACAGTGTTTTTATTATTTAGAGGAGTTACACCTTCGGACTTCTCCTCTAAGAAAACCATCCTTCAATTTGCTTGTGTGTACATGCATTGAGCCCTATATATCTTATCATGCATAGTTGTATTTTAGATCTTAATCTACTGTATGGTTTCATAGTTAATTTTCCCAGAGGTTTATGATAATTAATCTTGTCTCTTCTTACCAACAACCCTGATCAGGCCTTGAGTTTAAGCCCTAGGACTGGCACATACACACACAAAAATTTACACTAAACAATTCTATTTCATAATGAATAAGTGATGCTTCATCATTTTTAGACTTTTAAAATCTCTTCTAAAGGAGACTTTATCATTATATTATTGTTATATAATACATATTCTATATAATATTGTATTATTCCTTAGGACTTTATATTTTCCTCACTGGCAGTATTTACCCACAGTGAAGCACAGGAAACTAGACCCTCTGCCCCTCTTAATAATGCAGTGGGTGGGTCAGGCTCATTATAAAGGAGCTCTTCTCCATTCCATTGTTCTCTGCCACTGCCTTGGTCTCTACAAAATCCTCTTGTTACCCTTCTGCAGGCCCCAAGTCTTCCCCAAAGCTGTGTCCTTTACTTAAACATCAGCCCTTGGAGTGGGGCTGAGGGAATATTGAAGGAAGGAGTAAGGTGTTGCTGCTGGAACACTTGCCATTCATTGTCATCTTCTCACTAACCCTGCACAGAACACAAAGCAACCAGGGCCTGATCTAGTCAGGTTTGGCCTGTTTTGTATCTCCAAGGATATGGAAGATGGTGGTAATTCAGTCACAGAAATGTGGGGGCTAGCAGTTCTCACACACACATACACACTGAAAACATCTTGTCCCACCTTAGTCCCTGTACTTTCCTCCTTTGGGCTGTTGCTCCTTCTCTTTCCCACGATTTTCCCATGATGAAGCATAGTGACCATGGCTAGTTTCTATGGTACCTGTGGAGTCGATGTGGTATCTAGAGGGTTTTTTACCTTGCCATAGACTGAACTATTCCCAGGTATTATGGTTTTCAATATTCATTACAAATTGTTTTAATTATTAGTTTATAAAAGTATTTCTTTTTTTTAAAGGAGTACAAATATAATTTTCTTTCTTAATCATCCCTAATTAGGAATATACATGTAATTTTCAAGGTGTCTTCTAATACCATATGTATTCAAGTTGTGTAGTGTTTTTGATAGACACAACCATAGTGAATGTATAACTACAGCCAACCAAAGAACATTCTCGTTTCTTCACATAGTCATAGTTGTGTGTGTGTGTGCATGTGTGTGTGTCTCTATGCATGTCTGAATGTCTGAGTATATGTCCCTGTGTCTATGTAGATACATGTATATGTATGTCAGTGTGCCTGTATCTATGTGCATATATGTGTGCATGTGTGTCAGTGTGTTTATGTATTGTATGTCTGTGTATGTGTTTGCATGTGGCATGTGCATGTCTGTGTTCTACATTAATATTTCACACAAGATTTCCTAGATTACATCTCTATTTTCCCAAATTACTTTTAGGAAATGCTATTATTTAAGACATTATCATATATTCTTTTAAGAATGAAAGAGGGAGGTGCCCAGGCACTAGAAGGGATTAGCCTCCCTCAAATGGCAGCATGAATGAACCACTCAATCCATCTTTGAGTTGGGCTATGTGAAATTTCCAATAGACAACTCATTTCAAAAACAGGCAATTTAGGTGGTCCAATAGAGCTAATTAAAGGAACTATGTCTTCACTATTGGTCTTCTGAGGTGTTTACTTTATTAGGAATAAATAATCATACATTTATATTGATTTTTTGGTTAGGCAGAAAAGCATTATTAATTTTTATCTTTTTTACTACATACATTTAGAATGATAGGCAAACATGTGTACTTGTAAAAACAAAAAGACTCGAGCAAGAGGCTTTTTTTTTTAAGTTCAAAAATTCCATTATTTACAAATCTTCTAGTCTGGGACATTAAAAAAATACTAATAATTTCCCCTATCTGTGGCATGTCCTGTTCATTCTGGCCTTCCTTATACATGAACTACATGGGAAAAAAGAAAACAAAACATTGACTCGGAGCTCATGGGAGCATCTTCGGAGCTCGTTTTCTGGGTGAGTGCTTCCCTGCCGGACCACCACAACTGTGGGCTTTCCAGGAAGCTGGAAAATTGCAAAGTAGGGGAAGGCAGTGAGTCACTGGAGGGTCCGATCCTCTTCCTAAAACAGACTGGGGCCAGGAGTTGGAAAATCACTTCCACTTACGTATGTGGTCATCTTGCATTCTATTCCTTAAATTAAGCATACACTATAATAATTTTGTGAGGTTACACAATCTTCCTTAAAAAATAAAGAATATTAAAATACCACAGGTCCTCTATTAATGCAATATTGGATAATTTTGGCCCATCAGGGCAACTCTGTGATAGAAATGTGCAGATTCTAACACTGAAACCCCCTTGGATAAAGTCCAGTATAGGCCTTTTACATAAAACATTTTTCCCCATGGAAGATTTTTCTCTTCTTTTTAATTTATTATTGTATATTCTGCACATTTGCACATCATTAATTTTTTCATAATCACCATTAACAAGAACATTCTGTTCTTTTATGTAACTTCTCTCATTTTTTTTACTTACTTTAATTGGCATGTATTATTTGTATTTATTTATGGGGTTCAATACGGTAATTCAATATATGATTATAAGGCATTATTATCAAATCAGGGTAACTGCCATTTCAATTTCCTTAAATATTATCATTTCTGGATTTGGGAAAACTTTGTATTCTTCTCCTGTAGTGGTGTTTTGAAATGTATAATAAATGATTGTTTTTGCCCTTCCGTCGTTTAACTAGGGATACAGGTGGACCCATTGCAACAATGAGATGTACAAGTCATTATGTCGAAAAACAAAGTTTACAACTCTGGTGGGGGGGGAGGATCGAGTGAGGGTAGGGGAGGGGAGAATGGGAAGGGATGGGAAGGGGAAACAAAGAGGAGACAACAATGCTTGATAAGAAATGAACTCGTTATCTTGCCCATGTAATTGTAACTCTTCTGTATGGTATTTTCACAATAAAAATTAAAAAATGATTGTGTCACAATTGTCCTTCTATGTAATAGAACATTAAAACTAATTCCTCAGTATAGCTCGTGTGTGTGTGTGTGTGTGTGTGTGTGTGTGCGTGTGCCAATATTGAACTTGAATGCATGGCCTCTCTCAGCTTTCTTGTTCAGCTGGTACTCTGCCACTTGGGCCATGTTTCTAGTCCATCATTGTTCTGGTTAATTGGACATGGAATCTCATGGACTTTTTTTGACCAGGCTGGCTTCAAACTAGGATCCTTAGCCCTCAAATTCCTGACTAGCTAGTTACGGGTGTGAGCCACTGGTGCATGGCTTATACAACTATATTTTAATACAAATTACCTCATCTCTCTATAACACTTCTTATACACTTCTTATCCTCTGATGACTTCCCTTCTACTCTTTATGTGACCAACTTTTTCAACTTCCGCAGATGAGGATATGTGATATTTGCCATTCTTCCTGGCTTATTTCACTTAACATAATATCATCCAAATTCATTCATTTTGTTATAAATGGCAGGTTGTTAATCTGTTTTCACGCCTCAATCAGCTTGAAGTAAAACTCTGGAAACAGCCTATACCCCAGCACGTTGCCGGTAGCAGTAGGAGGTTAGCAAGTTTGAGGCCAGACTGGGTTATAAAGTCCTGTCTCAAACATTTGAAAAAGAAAAGTAAGTAAAACAGAGTGACAATTTTAAAAAATAAATAGTAAGTTTTGAAGGAAAAATTTTAAATTACACCTGTGTGAACCTCAATTTATTTTTAATGTAGTGAACAATTTTAAACAAATTTAAAATGTAATATGGTAGTCCCTTATTTTCCTTTAGAAAATGTTCTCAGGAGCTCATCTCCATTGCCTTGGTTCTTGCTACTCTTGGGCTATGAGGTCTTCTGTCCCTCTGGCTCTGTGAATCCAAATCCATCCCCTAGCTTCTCTGTCCAGATCTGGCTCCTGCTTCATCTTTCAAAGAAAGGTCTTCTAAATTTTTCCCCAAATGACTATTTTCAAGTAAGAAAGCTGACATTCTTTTTAGAAGAGTAAGCCCTATCCTCAGGTCTAAAATGCAGCAGTGGTTTTTGTGTGTGTTATACTGTAGATCATGCCAGTATTAGGTCTTGAACTTGGGGCCTGTGTGCTGTTCCAGTGGTAGACTAGCACTCTGCCACTTGAGACCCTCTTCCACTTCTGGCATTTTTGGTGGTTAGTGAAAGGTAAGCATCTCACAGACTTTTCTTCTCTATCTGGCTTTGAACTGTGATTCTCAGATCTCAGCCTCCTCCTGAGTAGTTGGGTTTATAGGTATGATTCACAGGGACTGGGCAATGTTTTCATTATTGAACAGTTACTTCCATTTATGTTGTAGTGCATGCCACCTTCTTTTTGATATCTAATTTTAAAGCACCAGGACCTAGATCATATTTAACATTAGACCCTCAGAACTTGAGCATGATTATGACTTGTAGAATCTTTTCATGTGGCATAAGGGCTCCTGGCTATATGCCACATACCAAGTCAGAAGAATCCATGATGGAAGAAAGGAAGATTCCAAAAGGAGAATGGATCACCATTTTTCCTTTGCATTTCTTTATCTAGCACATGAACATATTTTAATTGCATGTAAAAAATAAGATGATGAAGTTTGTGGCCAAATTGCTGAGGTTAAACTTCAGGGTCTACAGGATGACCCTTGCAATACCTCGTTCTCCTTATTTGTGGAATGAAAATAACATGGCATGTAACCGAGTTGTGAGCAATAAATGAAGGAGGACATACAAATTGTTGGATCAGAGTTAAGCACAGAATAACTTCTCAGCACCATTTCCCTTTGCATTTCTCTGCCTTAACTCCTTCAAGATGTGCAGTTTTGAGAATCTTGATCCTGGTGTAATACAGGATTCACAATTGGAATCTTCCCTGTCTCTCTCCTAGTCATCCATCCATCCATCCATCCACCCATCAGTTCATCTATTCATCCACTCATCCAGGGGTAGAGTATTGATTACTTAGCAATACCCTGGGAATATAGTTAGGGGACCTAGCATACCCCAACTGTCTATACATAGATGTTTTTCTAAAGAAAAAGGTCTGTATTAAGCCACAACCTGGTTGTTATTAGCTTAAGACAGTGAGAAACTTTAGAACAAAAAGGGCTTCATTTATCTCAACATCCTATCCCCTGTCCCACCCCCTCCCCATGCCTTCCACAGCATCTGGAAAATGGTAACCATGGGAAATATTGGCTGGTTTGGAAGTGTATTAGTAATTATAATAATAGTAACATGGGGCTTACATTGATATCTTTGCTTTATAATACTATTCCTCTAATGACAAAAAAGCATTCTGCAAAACCTGCCAACTGTCTACTATACATATTTCCCATGTTTCTTAACTGGGGAATTATTCCCACTTAGGACACAAAAGACATTTATTAAATGCCACTACGTGCTAGGCAGAATGCCCAGTAATGTGGGAATTACAGAAAAAGTGAAGGAAAAAAATAGAAAAGATCCAGTTCCAACTCTGTGTGCCCACCTCCCGCCCTCTCTTAAAGGCAGCTGGGGTTCCTAAAGCCCAACCCTTTACCTCTCTGGCTTGTGACATCACACTTCCTGATCTCCATATACCAAGAATGATTCCCTAATCACATGTGAAAATTGTACTCACATCTGATTGCAAAACTTAACAGGACTTTTCTCAGAGTTGTTTTATTCTGTTCTTATTTTTATTTTTTTAACTCTTGACAGTAGTAACCTCTTAATAATGCTTGCCATGTAATTTTAACTTGGAAGGCTGTTCAACTCAGTGGAATGTATCCCCAAGTTTCTGAAGTATGAGCCAAATCATATTCTACTGTGAACAAATTACCTACTGTGTGATATTCTGGTAACACCAAGATTTAAGACACATGGGAAAGTTAGGTAGAAGAATAAAGGTTCCATGTTGGAAGCTGACTAGAAAACATGCAAGCTAAAGAGAAGATCTAGAGAGAAAAGTATCATAAGATGGGGGCATAGGGAAGGACTATGAAGTCACACGGGAACCAACATAGAAGTGGTCAGAGATTGCAATGTCTGTCACTGAGGATTTGGGGCAGGTCAGGTTCTTGTTGGTCCCCTCAGTGATGCTTTGTGTGTGTGTGTGTGTGATGATGTGGCTAGAACTCTAGGCCTGGGTGCTGTCCCTCAGCTCTTCAGCTCAAGCCTAGCACTCTACCACTTTGGCCACAGCACCACTTCCAGTTTTCGGAATGGTTTATTGGAGATAAGAGTCTCATGGGGTTTCCTGCCTGGGCTGGATTTGAACCATGATCCTCAGATCTCAGCCTCCTAAGTAGCTAGGATTACAGGCATGATCCACCGATGCCCGGCTCTCAGTGCTGCTTTTGAAATACATTTTTTTAACTTCAGTGTGACTGAGGACTGGTTACCCCAGTCCCAGTGAGCTCAGCTAATGGGATGGATTCACCTCAGTCAGGGTGCTCTCCTTCTGTGGCACTTCTGTGAATCACCCTGCAATGGCCCAGTGTAGAGTTTAACTTTTGATTTCATTTCCTTCCCAGATTCTGACTTTAACATCTGCTCTATGAGGTCTGAGCAATCTCCTACCACATATATTGTTCCCCTCTTCAAATTGATGTGAGCTAAGAATTCTGAGCACTTTTTCAGCAAGTGAACATAATAGCAGGTACTTCTACTAATATAAATTTATTGCCTAGACAATAGAACTCCTGGAGCTTACAGTTTTTAGATCTCATCTAAAGAATTTCATAAAATGTTAGACTGTGCTTTTATGGAGTCTTTGAGAAAGTAAAAAAGACTAGAGCAGCAAATGCTCTATAAATTATTTTGTAATAGAAAATATATAGCAGACCTGGTGCAACTTTTCCTGATTCTGACTTTTGAAATATTCCCTGGTTAAGAGAATACATTTCTTCTGTGGTATATGGGAAAGGAGAACTGGAGGAACTGTATGAATATGATGAGGACACACATAAGTTTTATGAAACCCTGGCAATACAGGTGTCTAATCTATCTAAAAAATTTTAATGTCCTGCCATATTTAATATTCACTCTTATTTGATCAATGTCACACCTTGAAGCTGTCATTTGTGCCTCTAAAAGAGGCCAGATTCTACACTAAAAAATACATTCTGATTCTTAGTTAACTTTTATGAACTTTCCAGTACATCGGCTTTCTATTTCAGCCCTTGTCATGCTGTTCATATTTGATGATTTTTTTCCCTTACCACCTATGACTGTGACTCTTCTCAAAACACTTAGCCCAGTAACACAGTCACTATTCCCTTCAAACTCAAGCCAGAAGGAAGAATGCATTCCAGAAATGATATCAAAGGAACTCATTGCTAGGCAATGGTAGTCTCACCTGTAATCCTAACTACTCAGAAAGCTAGGGAGATGAGTTTGAAGTCAGCTGAGGCAGCAAAGTCTATGAGACATGTATCTCCAATTAACCAGCAAAAAGCTGAAAGTGGAAATGTAGCTCAAGTGACAGAGTACTAGCCTTGAGCAAAAAAAGCTAAGGAACAGTGCCCAGGCCCTGAGTTCAAACTCCAGAAGGATCAAATGTAGTGTAGAAATTTGTACCACCCAATTTCCATAATCCCTTTCAAAACTGACATATTTCTTTATGAAATGCATTAAAACACTATCATTACTAGAGAAATGTCTTATTCTGTTAGAAAAAAATAGAATCTATATTTCCTTGGTTGTTTTAACCCATTCAAAACTTTATAAATTAATAGTAACACAACATTTTAAAAGACTAAGCCTATAAGAATTTTTGTTCATAAAGGAGGAGGCTACAATGCTTGATAAGAAATGTACTCATTATCTTGCCCATGTAATTGTAACCCCTCTGTACAGTATTTTCACAATAAAAAAT
>NW_012267377.1:2159917-2174318 GCF_000151885.1 Dipodomys ordii | reverse complement strand
GAGGCTACAATGCTTGATAAGAAATGTACTCATTATCTTGCCCATGTAATTGTAACCCCTCTGTACAGTATTTTCACAATAAAAAATACAATAAAAATATTTTTTAAAAAGAATTTTTGTTCATGTCATGGTGAATGTACCAGGCATGATGCTATGGAGCTGGGCTTTTCCATCTTATTTTGCTCTCATTTTGAAGGAAAGCATGAGTTAGAAGCATTATTCCAGTAATATTGTTGATAGAAATTGCATTATTGCTCCATGAAGCATTCATTTAACAGCAGGAACTGCTCTCCTGAAAGGGGCAGGGAGGGGCAGATTAGAACTAATGCACTGGCAGTGTATCCAGGCCTGGTTCAGGAACTTATGTCTCTGAAGAACAGTAGTGGAAAAGAACTAAGGCTGAGTTGACATCATAAACCAGTTGTGTCCACCAGAAGACTTTACTACCTTCACCATGATGGCTAGTTCCAGACTCTGAGTTGCAGGTAGAGCTGAGAAGAATAGTGGGCTAACCCAGGATCCAAGGCAATGTTGTGGATACCAGAGGAGAAGGCCAAGTGTGCAGAGCCAGTCTGGAGAGAAAGCAATATCCATTTTGCAGCTTTCAGGGTACCCATGGGTCCTGTTGCCATTTCTACAAATTGGGCCTCATTGTAGGAAAATGAAACCAACCACAGATAGTGAAAAGGGCTAGCAAGGAAGAAACAAACAGGATAGGAAGCCAGACACTAAAATCCCAAGTCTCAGTGCAGAAGAGTTACCCAGCAGCCTCTTTGGGAGAGACTGAGGGGTGGTGCTTGCTGAGATGTGAAGTGTGGGCTGGCACGCAAAGCCTGATGGGATGCAAGAGGCATCCTTGGTCGGACTAGAGCCCTTGGCCTGCTGGGGATGGGTTCCTAGAACAGGAAGGACAGCCAGGCCTTCACCTTGTCTGTGAGCCTAGACCTCACGGGCACTGCTCCAAGTCATATCTAGTGGCTTTCAGGCCCATTCAGGGGACAAAGTGGCAAAGTGAGGGCCCTGCTGGCTGCCGGTAGGTGAGGCTTCTCAGGTAAGGGGCATGGTAGGCTAGAGATGAGTCACTTCAGGGTCTCAGAGTCTTGGGGGAGGAGGCCATGGAAATCTAGAAGCTACTGTGAATAATTACCAAAAGCAACCACTTCAAAGCCCTGAACAGGGAGGAAATGCCGCATCCTGTGCTGTTGGAAAAAACATTTTCTGGAAATCTGGTTCCTCCAAGAAGCGCCTCTGCCCAGGCATCCTTGGCTCCCACCTGTAACCCTAGCTACTCAGCAGGCTGAGATCTGAGGCTCCTGGTTCAAAGTCAGTCCAGGCAGAAATGTCCATGAGACTCTTATCTCCAATTAACTGCCAGAAAAGCCAGAAGTAGAATTGTGGTTTAAGTGGTAAAGCACTAGCCTTGAGCAAAAGAAACTCAAGGACAGTACCCACACCCTGAGTTCAAGCCCTAGGTCCAGCACTAAACAAACAAACAAGCTTCTCTATAACACTGGATTAACATCCTGTACAGGTACAACATGACAGGCATGAGACAGTATCTATGGAATAGCAGTGACAGACTGCCCTAACAGTGGGACTGGCCATGGACCTAGTGCCATTATATGTGTGTGTATGTGTGTGTGTGCATGTGTGTGTGTGTTTATTGAGAGAGAATATATTCTTATATGCTTATATTATATATGATATACATCCCTCCTCTTCTCAAAAGTCATCTTAAAGCTTACTAAGTATATGAAAAGCACTTAATACTTTTCAGTTGTGACCTTAAATTCACACAATGAGATACAGATAAAAAATGTAGAAGTAATTATGCAACAAACAAAAAGGAAAAGTTGCACCTCAGGGATTTTTTGTTTTTGTTTTTGTTGGTCATGGGGCTTAAACTCTGGGTCTTGGTGCTGTCCCTCAGCTCTTCAGCTCAAGGTTAACACTCTACCATTTGAGCGACAATGCCACTTCCAGCTTTTTCTGCTTATGTGGTACAGCAGAATCAAACCCAGGGCCTCATGCATGCAAGGCAAGCACTCTACCACTGAGCCAACTTCCCAGCCTGACACTTGAGGTTTAAGGAGGCTGATAAAAACAAATCATTACAATGAGCACGAATGCAGATAAACACATGTACACGCACACACACACACACTTTCCAATTCCTCTGAAAGTTTTCACTTATTCTCCAAAGAAAATGCTAGCCTTTTCTGAGACATATTCTTGGTGTATTAGGTTCTCCTCATAGGTTCTCCTTATCATCGTTTCTATTAATTTAACCTCCAGTATGAACAGACTGTGTACATTCAAGGTAGAAAAGGGCCAGTTATGTGGGAGTTTCACAGGTAAATTTTCCCCAACTGGTTTCCTTATACTTTTTCATGTGTAGCTAAGAGGGACATAAATTGTGTGTGCATCTATAGAATGATTCATCTCCTAGAGTTTCTGGAGCTTCATCTTTTAATGGATCAATTATTTGTGGTGGTTATGGTTTGACTTTCATCTGGTGATGAAGACGAGATAAATCTTCAGCAAAGCCTGTATTTTGAAATCCTGCCCCTGGGATTAGATAGCAAGCTTTGTTCATATTGATACACATTTACAAAATGCATAAAACACTAAAGTAACTGCCTCTCCTCCTCTTCTTCTTTTGATTCTGTTTCCTCTTACAAACTTATAGGACCTTGCTAAGCAACTGGTGAGACCCAGAATAGATTATGGATGATTGAAAACCTATGAACTCTTCAATTACCTGGAATACTACATGTGGTTCTGTTAAGACACATTTGGACAAAATTTTTGGGTCTATTTTGTTTCTCATTTTTAAACTTGCCCTGTGTCATCATTTATGTTATTTATACTTCTTAACCTTTAAGGTTCTAGCTGAATGAGAAAATGAGAAAATGAGTAATAGGTAGGGTAAGTAGAAATTCTCAGCAAAAAAAGTCCTGTATTTTCTTCAAATGAAAGAACCATAATTCTCTCTGAACATCTTAAGTAATTAAAAAAATAGTTCATCCCACTGGTTGAGGAAAAAAAAAACAATTTCAATGATGCCCCAAGCATGTTCAGACATCACTGGAATATGAAGCAAGTTTTGGAATTGCAAAATAACTCTTAAATTTTATTTTTACTTTTGACACGTTTTTTTTAATTAAGTCTTTCTTGCCACAGCCCCCTCCTCACCCCCACCTGATTTTTAGAATGCTCTGCTTGCAGTCCAGTGACATACAGCCAAGGGGCCCTCAAAAATACTCCACTGGGGTTTCAGGAGCTTAATTTGTGGCATACGTTTCTGTTCTCAAGCCTCTGGTCTCAGACCTCACAAGGCTGGTCCAGCCATGCCGGAGGGCAGTAAGACCGACTTCTAAGTTTTAACTTTTATAGCATTTCACATGACTTAAAGAGCATTGTTTTCTACCAGATTTCAGATGAAGCTGTGCTTCAGGAGTCTCCATCTGGCTTTCCATTCATCTTGGTAATGTGCTCAAATCCTTTCACACTCAGATGCTTTGTCCGCATCTGTACTGGGGTGGCGCTGGACGGAACCAATTACTAACTCATTGTTTTCCAGTATCCATATTCCCATTATAAAATCTTCCACCAAAGATGGTACCTTGCGGGTGGGATTTGAAAATTGGTCAAAGGCATTCAACATAAACATTCACTTCTGTATGAAAAGAAGATTCTAGAAAGAGTCTTGTGTGTATAAGGACAGTTGAGTTAAACTTACATATGGGAAAAATTATTTCTTAGTTGTACAGTTGTATGCACTTAAAAATAACGTGTACCTGACATAGACCCAAATCTATTTTTTTTATTCTAGAAAACAAGAGTAAGATTTACAAACCTAAGCTTTTGTGTGTACATCACAAAAGTCAAGATCCGGAGGATTTCTGTCATTCCACAAAGTATTCTTTCTGCCTTAGAAGTCAGTTCTCTTCTCTCACCCGGCCTCCAGCAAACATCAGTCTAGCTGATTTCTGTCTCCTCAGTTTGCCTTTTCTACAAAATAAACAAAATAATGCCATATCTAGCCTTTCCAGTCCCACTTCCTTGACTTAACATACTGCTTTTAAGATTCCTGTGTGGTCCCATGTATTCATTATTCTATTATTCTCCTGTTATTTGTTACATGTTATTCTCGTGTATCATTGGCCAGTTATTCTCTTGTTATTTTTAGTATCCTTTCCTTACATATGTGTATCACCATGTTTTATTCACTTATGAACAAATGGATTTTTACAATCTCTCCTTTGGGATTATCTTTGCAAAGTTCCTGGAGGCCTTCACAAGGAGACCTAGGGCTATAGGAAAACATTTTCATTTGCCTTATGTAAAATGCACACGAATGTGTATTTGTGTTTGTATATTTAATGTAACATAAATGTCTGGAGCTTTCCAACCAGGTTGAGCCATTGCTCACTTCCCACTAGTAAGGTAAGAAACTGCCAATCACTCAATCCCTATCTGCCCTTGGTTTCAATTGCATGCTTCTATTTGTTTACTTTGTCATTCTGTGAGCAGTAAGACCTCACAGTGGCCTTCATTAAGATCTGCCTAATGAAAGACGATGATTTATTTAGATGTATGTGTTTTTAATGATACGTATTATCTTTATGTTTACTTTAAGGCAAATGTTGCAATGCACATAGTGTCTTCTATAATAAAGAGATTACATCTACTTAGTTGTGTGCAGTGGGAAGAGTGAGAGCTTTGTAATCTTACAGGTAAGAGGTTGAATTCTGACAAGCTACGCAGACCTCTGTGCTCTTGTATCCTGAGGGTAGCCTCGTGCACACTACAGGAGGACTGCATAAACACATCTTCAGCAGCTAGCAGAGCTTTACCAACCTCTTTTCCTTCAGGGCAATGCTAGTTTTCACTAGTCTTAACATACACCCATCTCCTGTAGAAGAATCCATCTCAATAGATGTTGAAAATGTCAAAAGTCAGAAACATTATTTCTTGAATGTTCTAGATGGAAGAGGTAGGTCATCAGAGGGAAATGGAAGCAAATGTTACAGTGACCTTCCAAAGTGACTGTCTTTTCCCTGAGGTATGCTGTATCCTTCAGATCATTTCTTTCTCCACATGAACAAATAGTTGCTCCTCTTAGCTGCCCAGGTGATGTGCAGTCATGAGGTCTGTGGGTTATTTCCTTCACCTCCATGTGGCCCATGTGAACACTGTGTCTGGCTGGTTCTCTGGTGCCCCGCCATGGCCATACTGTCCTACAACCCAGGATTGGTGGAAGGAAACAATGGTTTGTCTTGGGCAGACAGCTGTCAGTGTTTGGATATTTTCAGTGTGTGTTGTGTCACTAAACCTTCAGGTTTAGTGTCAGGTTTACATTTCTGTAGCTGATGTTTATATATTCAGTTTCACAAGCTTAGCTTGAGAGCTCCAAGAGACTGTGAATGAGGATGTGTTTCTCCTTCTTGGTCCAGCTAAGAGTACACATAGCTGTGCTGCCCACAAACTTAAGAATTCTATGTATTCCAAGGAAACCAGTCTTGGAATTGTACTGTGAAATTGACACCCAACTCCATACCATAAGCAGGGAAGAATGCATAGAGTTCTGATCATTCAACTTGGCTTCTGGATAACCAGAGCTATTTAATGCATGCCTTCTACTGCTAAACCCCGGCAATTTTCTTTACTTCCACAAAAACAAACCATGCAAACACCCCTGAACCTAACATCCACTGAATCTTCAAGCAGCACAAATCACTTTATTTATAAATCTATAAATATAAATATTTAAAAATATTCATAACAATCTCTGTGTCTTCAAGTTCAGTCTGGTATTCTGATATCTTGTCCTGATTTCTTTCTTTTTCCCCTTTAAATTAGATAAGCTAGCAAACCTTTCTCTTATTAACCCAAAGGATGACTTCCAATTTCTTGCTAATGTTGTTTTCTTCCTCTCTTTGTTCTTACCTCTCTTGTGTGTCAGTTTTCTTTTCCACAGATCTGGTGCTATGCTCTATTGTCCCAGCAGACTTTCCTATCCCCTTGTATTTATGGTCATTTAATGTTACCTGTTAGCTCTGTAAAATATAGGTATGTACCTCTGTTTCTAGGTGAATGATGCCTCATAACCCTTATTTATAAAAAAGATTGTTTCTTGCTATGACTATCTAAGATTGCTCACATGTTGCCCACAGATTGCCTTTCTCTAGTGAACTTCTCAACTTACTGCATGAAAACGATTCAAACTTTCTAATCACTCTTAAGTGTGTCCCTAACTTTCTTCATTTGGTGGGTTTAAGACCAATCTTTTCAAATGCCTCAAAGCTGTTCCTTATGAAAGTCTTTAAAAAGTTCAAAATCAGAACATACCAAATTAAATCTTAAACTCAGGACCTCACACTCTCACATGGCATTTTTGCTCATGATGACCCTTCTGCTACGTGGGTCAGGCTTGGCATTATAACTTTTTGCTAAGTAATTGGAGAGAAGAGTTTTTCAAAGTTAAATGGCATTTCTTGTGTCTGCCCAGGCTAACCTTGATCATCAAATCTCAGCCTCCAGAACAGCTAGGATTATAGGTATGAGCTACTAGCCCCCGAGAATGTATTATTTTTGTTATTATCCTAAGTCAGTTTTCTGAGTAATAGCAATTATAGCCATGTTGATAAGAACAGAAATATAATGTAGCAGTAAGAACCTAACAAGAGAGAATTTGTATCCTAATGACCTAGAGACAAATGGCTATAAAAACTGAAGTGAATTCCAATATTAGTAACTCGACTAATTCCTTTTTATATTTTGCATATTTTGGACTAGGAAGGTTTGTCTGCTTAAGTAAATTTCAAATTTAAATCTTCAACTAATAGAAACTGACATTTAACATACCAGTTAGTACTCAGTCTCAACTTGAAGCATCATTTGAGTGGCCCTTATAAATTAAAAAAGAAGAGAAAAGTAAATTGTTATGTATAGCTTTGGAGAAGCATAATACAAGCCAGGCACCAGTGGATCATGCCTGTAATCCTAGCTACTCAGGAAGCTGAGAGCTGAGGATAGTGGTTCAAATCGAGCTGGGGAAGAAAGGTCCCCATGAGACACTTATCTCCAATCAACCACCAGAAAATTGAAAGTATAGGTATGGCTTAAAATGGTAGAGCACTAGCTTTGAACAATAGAGCTCAGAGACAGCACCCAGGCCGAGTTCAAGCCCCACAACTGACAAAAAGAAGTAGAATACCACAGATTTTGTAACTACATATATGCTATCTCAGACTGATCTGCTTTCAAGGCATAAATTTGCCTTGGGACCACAGGACCTACAAGAGGTAAGTGGCCTGACATCAGTAGTCTTTCCATATTAGCAGGTATTTGAATCTCCATATTGTTAGATACTTTCTGATATCTTTGGATAGATTCATAGACAGGTCATTACTAAGAAAGGAAATCAATACTTTCCCATGGGCCACAGCTCCCCATCCATAATCATAATGGCAGACAGGGACCATGTATGAACTGAACAGGGGATTTAAAGCCAGAGCCTGACATACCCAGGAGTGCTCAAAGAGGTGACATCTCCTTTTCCCCGCCAGCCAAGGACATTGAGTATTTTTGACAAGTAAGGCTTAGCCCCTTGTAGTTAGCCAGACAACATCTCTTTCTGATGATGAGAAGGCTTCAAAACCCATGTTTGGCAAGATAGTTTTCCATGCCACATTAACCCATCCAGTACACAGATATACTAGTATTACATATTGCTGTTACAAGGCTCAAATAAGTTCATATTCCTCAAGGGGTTGAATAACCTCATCCACATAGTATGTACTATAAAACCATTTGTTAACTAAAAGGAAATTGCAAATGGCCAAAGGGCAGAGTATATATGTCAAGTTTATCATGCAGATAGTTTAATTGTCCTTCAGATGCCTAGGAACAGAGTTCTTTTGCATAAAATACTTTACATTTTTTGTCAACTAATAATTACTACTCTGCTGTGTAACTCAGTTTCATTTTAATGCTATTTTCTATAGACACATGGATATTTGGTAAACTATAATCCATGGTATCTCTGATGTTTTAAAATCCATAATTACTGCATTCTCTAACCATTCAAATAGAATCTGCTAGCAATCACTTAAAAAAAAACAATTATACAAATGTCCACATAGAGGTTTTAGCAGTGTTTCATAGTCTGTCTCTTCGGGCTTGTGTATACAAGTACTCAAATGTATGTAAATCTAACAAGTTATAATCAGTGCCAACATAGACAAGATTGTTCTCAGAGTCTTACTCCGAAAGAAATAACATAGCACATTCATTCTTTACCTTGTTTTGTGGCTTGCAACTGGCCATCATCCTGCCTTTTGTTAACCTCAAAGATACTAACAGACATTTGCTCAACCCCTTTCACTGAAACTAAAAGTCCCTTTTTTGTGAAATGCATTGTTGATCCCTCCTGCTAACCATGATGGAATTGCAACATCGGGGAAATAAACAGCATTAGCAAATCCCAAAGTAATGTTTTCCTTTCATTGCTTCAGACATCTGAAAGACTGAAAGAACTATTATATTCCTAGACAGGCTTGGCCTTTGTAGGAAAACCAGTCATATGAACTTGTGTGAGATTTATGTATTTGGTAATCATGCTTAGCCAACCATTGATGTAACATAAAGCAAGCTATCTTTTACACCTGAAATACAAAGGAGATGTTATTTTTTTTGAAAACACAGTGCTTTACCTGAATTATGGCAAAACCCCTGCCTTTATTATTCAGTTATCCACAAGTCATCTGTTTAACAGTGTAAGTTTCTGGAATACAATAATAAATCTGAAATTAATATTTAAAAAGTAGCCCATAAGTTCCATCAAATCTATATCTATATACCATTTATAGTTTATTTTTAAATCCAATTGCTCAAGTTTAAGACCTGGGTTTCTCAATCCATTCAGATTAGATTTTTCCTTTCAGGGGTTGGAGCAGACTGTAACTGTTGTCAAGTTATCATTTAATTGGGCTTTACCATGCAGAAAAAAAATGCAGCATTTCAAAAATAACCTGGGACCACTTGAGTTTAAGCAACCATTTACATTTTGGTAACATGGAATTCTGAGCAAATATTTCCCCCCTGAGGCATTCAAAATAGGATCAACTATGCTTGGAATAATTTTAAGACATATTAAGATATTTCCATTAAAAGTATTGGGAGGGAGGATTGGTTTGAGATGGTGAATATCATGTAGGATAGCTTTCTATCACCATAATAAAACACTTGAGAAAACCAACTCATGAAGAAGAGTTACAGCTCATGGTCTCCGATATTTTAATCCATGTTTGGGCAGCCTTGTTGCCTCTGGTCCTGTGTCAGCATAGCACATTATTATGGGAACTTCTCATTTTATGGCAGCAAGGAGAGAGAAAGAGAGAGAGAGAAAGATGGATGGAGGGAGGGAAGGAGGAAGAGAGAGAGGGAGAGAGATATGAGAGAGGCCAGCATCTCAGTGTGATCTTCTCCCTCCAACTCGGACACATGTCCTAAGCTCCCAATAGTGAATAATACCACTGGTTGGAGACCAACCTTTAGCATTTTGTCCTTTAAGGAATATTTAAGATCCAAACCATGATATCCAACAAGTGGAAAATCTATTCTACAGGTTATTCTCCCAAGCTAAATCATACCTGAGTTCTAGCTGAAAACCACCATTACTCACTCATTGCAGTATTCACTAAAATAGTCCCGTTTAAGTCAGAAAGTACAAGAGTCACATCCCTATTACATAGAATAGTTTGGCCAGATAAATTACGTTCCATTTGAAGATCCTGTAAGGTTTTTGTAGAAAAATTCATCCATTTCTTTAGAATTTCATCTAATTTTAGCGTCCCTCAAAAGAAGCTAATTCTCTTTCCTCTCTACTACATCTCTCATTCTGCCCCTGCCACATAGCCAAGGAAATGCTTGTCGTGTTTTATTCTTTCTTCAGTTAACTCATGATTGATGGAGCAAAAAAGAAAAAAAATTCACAAGCACAGCATGAAGAATGAACGCAGAGACAACTAGAACCTTGGGAACCAAATCCAAAGCTAGTGGTCTACTTCTTTAGAATGTATAAGAAAGATGCCATAGAATTGGCAATATTACAGGTCCCTTGTCAGACAAAAACAAATTTTAGATATTATGTCTTGAGTCCATAATACGTGTTAGGATGGTAAAATTTGTATAGTTGAGGAAATCACCAGAAATTCATGTGTTGAATGTTTGCTTTACTAGTTCATCTTGTAGCAAACAGTAATTCATGAGTTCCAGGGCAAACTTTGTTGAGCTCTACTACTGATCTTATTACTCTCGTTTCTACCAAATACCTTTATTACATGTAGGTAGTAGTTTCTTCCTTAGGGTCATATGTGGTCTTTAAGACATAAATCATATTTCAGTGAACAGACTAAACAAACTGGTTTTGATTAATAAGCTTAAAATTGTCTTTTCTTCAAGACTTGGAAAACAAATTTAACACAAAGTACTTTTGATTATTAACTAACTTCAATTATGTGGACCATCTCATATCTAAATCATTTGCTTCTTTGCAAGAATCATCAAATATACATGTACAATTACTTAGATAAACACAACAATCATGCTTTTTAAAAATATTTTTTATTTTAAAAATACTGTACAAAGGGGTAATAGTTACATGAGTAAGGTAATGAGTACACTTCCTATCAAGCATTGTTACCTCCTCCTTTGTTTTTCCCCTACCATCCTTTCCCTTCCCACCTCCCCAACTTCTCCCTTCCAACACCTCCCAAGCTGTAAAGTTTGTTTTCAACATAGTGTCTTGTACATCTCATTGTTACAGTGGGTCAACCTGTATCTTTATTTCAACATTTTGTTATGTCCCTTACCCTCCCTAAATCAGAGCACTGGAATCAAATACAGTGAAAACAGGGGTATACCATGGGGGAAGAACATACAAAAACAAAAACAAAAAAATCACACAGTACATTATAAGTACATTAAAAACAACAGCAACAAAGATAAAATCTCTTGTGTCCCTATCTTGGGGTTCATTTCATTTAGCACCATCTTATAAGGTCATATGTACATAGTTTTTTTTTTATCTTTTCTGCTTGTCCTAGACATATACTCATTATTGCAAATAAGGGAAACCATGGAACCTATGTTACTTTGGGCCTGGCTTACTTCACTTAATATGATTTTTTTTACAAGTCTTTCCATTTCCTAACAAATGGGGTGGTGTCATTCTTTCTGATGGAGGCATAGAATTCATATCTATCTATCTATCTATCTATCTATCTATCTATCTATCTATCTATCTATCTCATATTTTCATGATCCATTCATCTACTGAGGGGCATCTGGGTTGGTTCCATATCTTAGCTATGGTGAATAATGCTATGACAAACAGAGTTGTGCTGGTAGCTTTAGTATAGCCTTGTTTGTGATCATTTGGGCAAATGCCCAAAAGTGGGGTTGCTGGGTTATAGGGGAGCTCTATGTGGAGTCTTTTGAGGAACCTCCATACTGCTTTCCAAAGTGGTTGAACAAGTTTACACTCCCACCAACAATGCAGTAAGGCTCCCTTCTGACCACATTCCCTCTAGCATCTGTTGTTATTAGAGTTCTTGATTATAGCCATTCTAACTGAGGTGAGGTGGAATCTCAATTTTGTTTTGATTTGCATTTCTTTTATGGATAGAGAAGTTGAGCATTTCTTCATGGATCTATTGGCCATTCTTACTTCCTCTTCAGAGAAGATTTTCTTTAATTCTTTAGGCCACTTAATTGTCAGGTAGTTGTTTCTTTGAAGATTTGTTGTTGGGGGGGTTCTATGGCTAGTGAAGATCTTCTCCCAATGTGTGGGCTTTCTATTGATCTTGATAGCTATGTCCTTTGCCATGCAGAAGCTCTGCAATTTCAACAATCATGCTTTTCTTCTATGTCTTTTTCAATAGTCTTGGGGAAAGCACCTACAATTATTTGCACTGTTGAAACTAGTACATTTCTTATCTTATTCACTTGCACTCTAGAAAATGATTCTTTGAGTTTTTATGTTAGGTGTTTTGTTGTTGTTGTTTATGAGGCTTTAGACCAATCTTAGAGATGTTTCTAGGCATTTAAAATCAAATTTGTTGGAGATTATTAATATTGGATTATAGGAATTCAGTGTGGAAATGTCTTATTAGCCTTTCTATGAAATTTATACTTGATGGCAATTTCGATGCCTTTAACAACACAAGCTAACAGCATACAGAGAACAATTTCACATCATGAGGTCTTGGGTAAGTGGCCATTTCAATACAACAAGCCTTGGTAAACTGGCATTGGTGATATTTTCTTTCATTTCCTATTCATATTTTTTTTTCTTTTGGGTACCCTTGAGTGTTCTCCTCCCTTCTACTACCCATACTTGCTGCCATAGGAGATGTCTGATTTCACTTTTCATCTCCATATGAGGTCTAGGTGTAACTTAGATTACTCATATTGTGGAGGCAAAATTGATTGACTGGTCTCCTACTTAAAGTATTTCAGGCATCACTGAAGGTGGGAGAGGGGGCAGAGGGCCTTTCCAGTGACCTTAGAGGGAGGCCAGCCTTGATGACAGAAGCTTAGGGAGCTTGAAGGGGGAAGGGTTCTCTACCAGATGTGAAGAAGCTTGGTAGAATTGAATTTTTTCATAGAAAGTTTTGAAGTATCACTATCAGGATGAAAGTCAGATTTGTACTAAGATCTTTCTTGTTACAGACACTAATTTGATCCGTATAAATGAATTTTGCAAACCACCTAGCATTTCTTCTGTGTGTGTGTGTGTGTGTGTGTGTGTGTGTGTGTGTGTGTGTGTGTGTGTGTGTGTTGATCCTGGGGCTTGAATTGAGGGCCTGATCTCAGTCCCTTACCTTTTTTGGTCAAGGCTAGTGCTGTACCACTTGAGCCACAGCTCCACTTCCAAGTCATTAATTAGAGATGAGTCTTGTAGGGGCTTTCCTGCTTGGGCTGGCTTTGAGCCACAATCCTCAGACCTCAGCCTCCTGAGTAGCTAGGATTACAGGTGTGAGCCTCCATTACTTGGAGTATTTCATATATATCTATATATACAGATATACAGATCTATGAATATACAGATATACAGATCTATGAATATACAGATATACAGATATATGAATATCTGTGTATCTGTATAGATATACAGATATATATGAAATACTCTGAGCAATGGTGACTCACACCTATATATACATATAACAGATATTTATGTATACATACAGATATACATATATTATATACACATGTATATATCATATATATGAAATATATGTATATATGAAATATATGCATGTATGTATTTCATATATAATATATAACATTCATGTATATATATATATTAAGTATACACATATATGCATGTTTAATAAAATTTAAGTGGTTTAAAAAGTGGCTTCAATTTGTCAGTTTCTATGATGTAATAAGTACAATGTATCTTAACCAATATAATTGCTTCCATGTTTCTCTCCTATCACTCCCAACCTCACCCATCCCCTCAAGTTACTTGGTTGCATCTTCATATATGTACATGAAATATTGTGTCTATATTTGCCCACTCTTTCTCTGTCCATTTGTCTACTTCCGCTTCCCCTTTACCTCCTCAATAAAACATGTTTCAGCTTCCCAGTTTCATTTCGTTTAACAGTAAATTTATTGTTCAAAGGAGTTGCGTGATTTTGAGTTTTCAAAATGAATTTGTCACCTCCTCCATGCACTCATTATTAGGCTAGTTTGTTGAACTAATTGTGGAAAAATGATTTGTGTCACTGAATTAGACATGTCTATGTGTGTAAGCATCAAGGAGATGCATGGTGAGGAAATTAATAGCTAGCCAGGGAAAGAGAGAAAACTCATCTATAAAAGAAATTTCAAATCAAAACAGAACTTAGAAAGTGGCAAAAACTCCCATGCACCTGGATTGGAAAGATCAACATTGTGAAAATGGCAATACTTCCCAAGGCTATCTACAAATTCAATGTGATACCTATCAATATTCCATTCTCATTCTTCAAGGAAATAGAAGAGGTAATCCAAAAATTCATATGGAACAATAAAAGACCCCAAATAGCTAAAATGATCCTCAACAGAAAGAACAGTGCTGGAGGATATCAATACCAACTTCAAACTCTACTACAAAGCCATAGTAATCAAAACAGCTTGGTACTGGCACAAGAACAGACCTCAGGACCAATGGAATAGAATTGAAGACCCAGAAATGAACGTACAGACCTATAGCCATCTAATTTTCGATAAGGGAGCTAAAAAAGTAGAATGGAAGAAAGACAGCCTCTTCAGTAAATGGTGCTGGCAAAATTGGTTAACTACTTGCAGAAAACTAAAGCTAGATCTTTATATATCACCC
>NW_012267377.1:2148273-2158842 GCF_000151885.1 Dipodomys ordii | reverse complement strand
CTAACACATTTATAAGATGATTTTTTGTTGCTTTGTATTTCCCTACCCCATGTTATAACCCCTGCTTTCACTGTATTTGAAGTTAGTAAAATTTGTGGAGGGGAAGGGAAAAAACAAATGGTTTAAATAGGGATACAGGTGGATCCATTGCAACAATGAGATGTACAAGTCGTTATGTGGAAAAACGAACTTCACAACTTTATGGGGAAGAGGATTGGGTGTGGGGGGAGGATGGGAAAAGGAAACAAAGGAGGAGGGTACAATGCTTGATAAGAAATGCACTCATTATCTTGCCCATGTAATTATAACCCCTCTGTACAGTATTTTCACAATAAAAATAAAAATAAAGAAATTTTAACCTAATAACCTGTCTTTTCCCCAAATATAATGTTTCTTTGTATATATTGTATACCAGGACACACATTACATGAAAAAATATTTTACTGGGCACTGGTGGCTCATGTCTGTAATTCTAGCCATTCAGGAGGTTGAGATCTGAGGATCATGGTTCAAAGACAGCCCAGGCAAGAAAGTCCAGGTGAGACACTTATCCCCAATTAACCACTCAGAAACCAGAAGCAGGATCAAAGTAGTAGAGTGCTAGCCTTAAGCAAAAAGCACTTAAGGATAATGACCAGACCCCAAGTTCAAGCTTCACAATCAACAACAACAATACACATACAATCTGGATGTGATGTGATCTCTAACATTGTTGACTCAGTGCTTCATAAAGTAAACCCAGCTTCCAGTGTTCGGCCTCATTTCAAGGCATCTTTGAATCATACACATATATCTGAGCCTCATCCAACACAGATGAGACACATGGCATAAATTCAGAGGTGGTCATTTACAAGGTAACCAGGATATACACAAAGATCATATGATAAAGCAGGACGTAAGCAAAACCACAGGGTGAACTTGACACCTTCCTTGGGGTTTCAAAACTTCTTAGAGAATGATATTGTAAATAGGAGGCTAGATGAATGCAACAAGGACAAAGGGAAAAATACAGTCAGAATACCCAGTGTGCATGTGATAAGGACTGGGGAAATTTGAAATGAGTCTGGGGGTAGGGTAAAAGGGAGGGAGCTGGTAAAAGCATAAGGCATGTTACATTGTAACCCCCTGGACCAACCTTCCGAAATTCAGAAAAAAAGTGAAATAAAGTAATTAAAAATGGGCACATAAAGGAAGCCAACATATTAAGTAATAACTGGAGAAAATAATAAAACTTAGTTTGTGAATAAAGTGAACCTTGGTATAGAATGCTTAGGTGCTCATTTTTAAAAGAACACTCAAAAGCTTACATTTGTAGGCTTATTTCCAACCCTCATCTCAAATCTTTCATGAACTCTTTAGTCTACTCCCAGGGAATAACTAGAGCAAACTGTGAGAAGCACTTTCCAGTGTACAGCACATCATTCACAGATTCTGGATTGTTCCACATGTTTGCTTGCCTCTGTAACTTTGCTCCTGAGTTCTCCCCTCTTGTAACCCATGGTCTATTTCATGTTTCCTGGGGTTCATATCTTTTCAGTGTGTCTGGATCAAAAGTTTTCCACCATTAAAGAAAAATCTAGCCAGGTGCCAGTGGCTCACACCTGTAATCCTGTCTACTTAGGAAGCTGAAATCTGAGGATCAATGTTCAAAGCTAGCCCAGGCAGGAAAGTCTGTGAGACTCTTATTTCCAATAAATCTCCAGAAAACCGAAAGTGATGCTCTGGCTCAAGTGGTAGAGCACTCACCTTGAGCTGAATTGCTGAGAGACAGTGCCTAGGAAAATCTATCCTTGAATGTATCTGATCTTTTTTTTTTAATTCAGAGTAAATCCTATCTTAGCTCTACTGTGTCCCATTAGTGGTTTTATGAACAGTTATTCAATCTGGTACCATCAAATCAGTTCATGCAAGCCTTTGTGGAGTGGTATGATATGATATGAAATTAGGGTGCTCTGCTTGGATACTAATCCACTGTCCACTGAAAAGATGAGGAATCATTCATCCACTCAGTAGAAAGCATTCCCACATGAGTTGATGCTTCCTCCCTTCTGTCTCTCAGATGAATGACCTCCCACTGTGGCCAGTTTGATGTAATTTTGTTTCTATACTGTTTCTCTTTTTTTTTTCTTTGCATTCCCCATCCATCTCCCTTCCGTTTCACATCATTGATCATATCTATATATCAAGACTGTGCGCCAAGGTAACACTATTCTTTTCCAAATATCAGGGCACAAAGTGTAACATAGAGCATCAAATTCCCCTTCCTGTTTGCACAGCCTGACTTCCTTACCTGACTTATTTTTACCTAATTCCACCCAAAAAAAGAAGGTTACTACCATTAGAAATATGTCCCTTGAAAAGAAATATGTGAAGCCTTCATCAAATGAAATAAAGCTCAGAGGGCCCAGGTGCTGGACAAAAATATTATCCAACAGAAAAAGGATAAACATGATCCTTAGCTACCATTTTCCCAAGTAAAATGTTCCAATAAAGAATCTCTATAACTGAATTCCTTTGGTAGCAGGTAGAGGTGCTTTAAGGTAACATATTAAGGTAGAAAGGATTAGCTTTTATGACAGCTAAAGAAAATATACTGTGTCTTTGTTACTGACAGACAGGCTAAAGTGAGGGAACTCTTCAATAACCTTAATTAATGTTATTTTGATTCCACCTACAAATGTCACTGGCATAACATTTGTAGTTATCTTAAGAATATGTAGTCATCTTCCAGGCAGAGAAAAACAAAATAAAGTACTTGTGAAATGAATTGCCAAGGAAGTCAGGAAGATAAACTTCTTGAAGATATTTGCTGAGGAGGAAAAAAAAAATCCTCTCTAGCTCCACAGACTGCACTGAAATTTTTAAATAACTGCTATTTACTAACGTCAAAAGACTGACGTGGTCAACCTAATGAAACTGGTCTTTTACCTGAACAAGCTGCAACCCAAGATAGATGGCTTTCTATTCTTTGTTCTCCTATCTGAAACCACGGGTTTTACAGTTTCCTGGGGAAAGTCGGCGTGAGGGAGTAGAGTCACGTCTTCACATAACTGAGTAACGGTTGATCTACACTGCAGAGGTTGGAACTGATTTACTCCCTCCTTGTCACAGAAAATAGCAGAGAGGAGGAGAATGGGTTTAAAGGAGGAGGAGGAAAGGTGGGGCTGTCCCCTGTGGAAAAGGCTGAATTTTTTTCCATGAGTTGGGGGAATTTCATTACTTGGGAGTATTCAGAGCAGGCTTGACATTTATCGGGGATAAAAACCAGGTCTGATTGAAGTATTGAAGCATAACTACCCACTGATAGTACAACCTACGGCCCTTGGGGGGATGTGATCACACACCCAGGCAGCTCCTGCCTCGGCCGCCTTGTGGAACTGTCACAGGCAAAACTGCAATTTGGGTCACTAGGGGCTTCCATGGTGGCTTCAAGTCTTCCTTCCAGGGGAGCAGTTTACTTGACTGCAACCTCTGATTTCTGATGCTAGACACAGCCCTTTACCTTCTGTGGAGCACAGCGTCTGTGAGAAAATGAGGAGTCCTAGGGAAACAGGTGCTTCTTTCCTGGGCGGGGAAGCTAATGATTCTAGGAATTGTGAGGACCCCTGGGTGCCTGTCAGAGATGCTAAGTCACCTCAGGCTCACTGGCATTACAAAAAGGACCATGTGCTCCTAGGCAGCAGGCCTCTGAATTCACCCCCCCTCTCTCTCTTTTCTTGCTTTGTTTCTTTCTTCCTTCCTCTTATTTTAGAAATAGCATCAAGCAAAAGCAGGACTCTCACATATACAGTTAGAATATACAATGTCTTCAATGCAAAGTTGGATGTGTGCCAGCTCCCCCCTCCCCCTCCCTCCCCAGAAGCCTCTTCATTTGAATTTAAAGGGGTGGATGAGTGACAGCAAGACTCTGTTCTCCTTCTGACAGGGCTTTGGCAGATCATTGGTTGTCATCAAACCTATTCCATTTCTTGCTCAGTGCCAGGAATTCCACCTACATGCCTGATGGCAATTAGTCCCCTCGTAGGTGCTAATGAATAAAACGCAGCACAGAGACTTCATGAGGAAGAAAAAGCCCACGATCCAGATCCAGAGTCACTCCAAGAATCAGTCCCCCACCCCAGTCCCTCTCAAATATAGCTCTCACTCTGTCCAGGCACACGCGGGAGCCAGCCTGCCTCTCCCTGCCCCCGCCCCTGCCACCCCCATCTTCTGTGCGCTTGGGCTTGGGAATGAAAAAGTAGCAATCTGATGAGGAAAAACCAAGCGGATCAAGGTGGTTCAAACCGGAAATATCACCTGCTTCTCTATTCCCGTGACAGGTCATGACAATGCCAGTGTAGGACCATCTAGGTTTGGGCATTTGAACTTAGTCTGTAAATTCAAAGAGGCTTTGAAAAAAAGCATTTAGTGACCTGCTTGGAAAGTATTCTGGACAGAGCATGGGAGAAGAGTCTGAACTATCCACATTCCCAAGACTGACCTGTTAATACTCAGAAGGCCCTGAGCAGCCTTTAAAACTAGATTCTCTTTAATCCCATCTGTAGAGATTCTTGACTAAAAAGGTCTAGAAGAGAAGTTAAAAATTAAAAGAAATTTCTTCAGATAAACCCAATATTCATACTAGGGCTAGTCTCTTGCATTTTGTTCAACTACAAAACAAAACTCCAAGACTATATGTTGCCTGAAAGATCCTCAAAGGCTGTATTTACAATTCATTGTAGGCTTACTATGTTTAAAAATATGTTTTTAAATGAAAATTTAAAAAATGCTTTCAGAGATGGATGACTGTTCAAACAGTCTTTAAAAACTGAACTACTATGAGTGATTTTTAAATGTTTCTTGCATGCATGAAAATGTCACCATGTAATTGCCCATCTATGGCTCACACCTGTAATCACAGCTACTCAGGAGCCTGAGATCTGAGAACCAGGTTCAAAGTCAACCCAGGACAGACAAAAGGGAAAAATGGAAAAAGAAATCCAGAAGGAGAGATGTAGCTTACATGGCAGAGTGTTAGCTGTGAATGGAAAAGCTAAGCAAGAGCCCAGGCCATGATTCAATACCAGCAAACACACACACACACACACACACACACACGCACATGCACACATGCACATGTGTGCACATGTGCTCATGTACACACACACAAGAAAATGTCACAACCAAACTATTATTTTGCACACCTGACTATGGGAATAAAAATCTATAAAGAAATTTTATACTCTTGTTATGATTTCCAAAATTTAGACCTTTACCTTGTATATGCCTATTTTAATAATCAAAATGCATCTAATATTACATTTATAGATCTTTCTGTACTTTTTGTATAACAAATTTGTTCTAAGGGAAAAGTTACACACATTCATTAAAGGTATTTATTGGGCAAGGGGTCCAGGGAACCTCATGAGACTCACTTTGAGTTTATCCTCCGGATAAACACAATCCTGAACTTCTGATTCATCCAGGACCAGTTGATTACTCCTATTTTGTGTGCACTCAAGCATTCTTTCTGGGATCTCAAAACAGGAAACTGAACAATTGCAGCTAAAATCCTCACAGTGGTGTGTGCTTAGAGTGTGATCTCCTCTGAGAGCCACAAACCAATGAAAATAGCAAGATCAGTGTTTTATCTGTTGTTTCCTTCCCATTTTCCTGGGCCACAAAAGGTTAAGAGAGTTTGAATGAGATTCCCTGGAGAATTCAAACTTCATCATGTTTATCAACAAGAGAATTTAATCCAAACTCTCTGAGGTTTATCCTTCTCTAGTCGATATCAATTTCGACAAAACAATCATGGTTCAAAAGTGGAATTGCAGAAGCAGAGGGAGGATTTTTTTTTCTCTGATAGTCAGGTGGGCAGGTGCAGTTCTGTCTGAAGGGCCATAATTAAAACATTGTTCAAGAGGCACTATAGACGTCCATGCAAGACTGCACAAATCCTCTCCCACTGTCCCACACCCAAGTTCAAGGCTCTGGCAGGAAAGGAGACCAAAGGTGCCCTGCCATTCAAGAAACAGAGCCAGGAGCCTGAGCTTCAGTTCCTCTGAGGCATACCTGGAGGAAATTCTACACTGCTGAACCAATCAAGCTGGTTTGAGTAAAATCTCATGCATTCTAAACTCCTCAAGAAAGAAAAAGAAAACTAATACTTTCAATTGAACATATAGGTATGTGGCAGAACATTCACATCTGTTGTATTTTTTAAAATATCTGATCAAGTAAGCATTGTCATTTCTATTGGATCATCAGGAACTCATGTCTGGAAAGTTATATACTTATCTAATATCAGACCTGATACACAGGGGAGGATTCCAATGGTATAGCTCCTGAGAAAAACTAACTTACAGTCTGGCAAAATGAGTACCAGGAAGTTTGGAACTTGAGGTGTGGGCATGGGATGTGGTCCAGGGGAAGGGGGTTCCTGAATGGAAAAAAAGAGTGAGCGGGTGTAGTTATTATATTCAATGTAAATACGTGCAAAATGGAACTAGGAAAATTGAGGGGCGGAGTGCAGTTTGGAGAGATGAGGGAGAGAATAACTGATTAAGATGCATTATACTCATATACCCACCTACTGAATTGAAACCCCTTTGTAAAAATACTTAAAGATAATAAAAAATTAAAAATAAACTATTGTATTTTGGGGGGGGTCAGGTCGTGGGGCCTGAACTCTGGGCCTGGGCGCTGTCCCTCAGCTCTTCAGCTGAAGGCTAGCACTCTACCACTTGAGCCACAGCGCCACTTCCGGCTTTTTTCTTTTTGCTTATGTGGTGCTGAGGAATGGAACCCAGGGCCTCTGGCATGCAAGGCATGCGCTCTACCACTGAGCCACCTTCTCAGCCCCAAACTATTGTATTTTTTAACTGGCCTGATTGTAGAATGGGCATGAACTGAATTTATTATGCATGATCCTATTAGAACACAGGTGGGGAAGAAAAGTGTCTGAAACAGGGTTGGAAAATTGCTGGTATATCCTTCCATCCCACCTGGGGTGGAGCTCATGAATCTAAGTCTATGTTGTCCCTGCTCAGAAAATGGCTCTATGTATCATTTATGGAAATCTCTACAAACCAACTGGTGCCAGGGTATAGTTGAAAGCCAGAAGGGCCAGGAGCTGGGGAAAGGTGATATTATGACAGAGGGAGGCTACCTTCATCCCTGGTCACCTAGCGTCCTCTCCAGGCTCTAAGGAAGGAGGGGCAGGCAATTGTGCAGGAACTCTTTAAGGCTCCCCAAATAATGGGGAAAGAAAATTCCACTCTCTGGTAAGAGTTCATTGAGTTCACTGTCCCATAGAATCCCTTCCAAGGCTTCAGAAACAAAAGAAACAGATTGCTTTCACACAAAGGATTTACTCTCAGTGGAAGCAATGACTTACTCCTTTAACTGGAGGTTATGGGAAGACTTCTTCTTTGTATTTATTTATTTATTTATGTTTTCATTTCATACAGCCTTCCCACATTCCTTTGTGGGCAGCTGCCTTTCCTATACATGAGAAAACCATCTGAGCTTTGGAATGGTACAGACCCCCACAGTGTCAAGGAGTAAGACTGAGAGCCTTGAACAGCCATGGTAGGTGAGCATACTAGTATTGGTGAGCCAGGTCCTATGTTTGCCAGCATAGGATGTCAGGAGGCCAAGGCCTTTGACCTAGACCACCATGTTTCAGGATTTGTGCCAAGGATTGTGGAGGCCTAATATAGGCAGGGAGTCAATCAGGATAACTTAAGAGGGGCGGGGGGGGGGGCGCGGGGGGACTCTGCCTCTGCTCGATTTCTCCAGATTGGCTCTCCAGATGGCCCTCTCTTCTCTGGTAAATTATGCAGCAAGCTGCTTCAGCAGAGTTTTGCAGACCTGGATGATCTTGAACTGATTTCAACTGAACGGGCAGATTCACGGGGCTGCAAGGCTTTCTCTTAGCCCTTTCAACAGAGGAAGCGCCCTGTTGAAGGAAGAAACCAAATGACTCCTAGTACCAATCACACAAATAGAGCATCAGCCAGACCAATAAAGTAGCCTTGTTTTCTATCTGCCTTTTGGAAAAGCCCTCATTTAGAAGAAGTAAGAGGAAAGGTGAGAGCTCAGTCCTGGTACTCCCCCATGGAAGTCAGCCTGACCTAGTCTCACTTGCAGCTAAATTTCAGCCTCACTCTCTAGTAGCTTACTGGGATGGCAAAGGCAGAAGGGAGTTACTTTTCAGCATAAAGAGGTATGAGGGTCTCACTCTCTGCAGCTATTAACATTTCCTGGAACCAAAATTGATAGTGCATGCAAATGAGGCTCTGATTATTTCTTAGATTTTTGCAGCCTGTCTCCTCCCACCTCGCCCTAGGCAGTTGAAGCAGCCTGGATGAGCTCATCAGGTCTGAGACTGCCCTCCGCTCTGAGCAAGACCGAGGGAAGGTGGGCCATGGGCAGCAGGGCCATTCTGTGCCTCCCTCTGCCTCCAGCAGCAGGATCACATTCCTGATACAGACTCTTCCTGCCCCTGAAGAAAGTCTGGGCTCTAGGGTTAGATTTGCCACTGAGGAGGGAGGAAAGGAAAGTGGGAACAGGAGGCAGAGTCAATAGGCCAGGTGGCAGAGGAAGCAGATGGGTTTGTGACTGAGCCCAAAGCTACAAAATGAAGAGTTTTCGGAAAAGGGGAGCAACCCATTGAAAAGTATAATTTGGGAATGAGACGGGAAAAGGAAGCAAATAGAAGTTTGTTGTGGCCAATTCACTGTGTGTTAGGTTTTTGAGGGTTTCTTTTTTTTTTTTTTGAGATGACACAAGTGTGCAAGTGCCAAGTTAAAATCAATATAAGCTTATTAACTGCCGCTCAGCTCTTGTACTGTGTGTTAGCATGCAAATGAGAACAAGATATGGTCCCTACTTGTAATATAGTACAGGGTGAGACCTTTAAAAGGGAATTAAAATAGAACATGATAAATTGCCTAATAGGGTAACATCAGGGACACAGAGGGAGGACTGACTAGGGGTGGGGGCTAGCAAAGCTCTTCAGAAGCGGTAGTGCTTGTGTCTGAGCAGGAATGTGCCTGTGGTTTGTCCTGGGAGGGTGGGAGAGGGGACAGACACATGTTTCTCACAGTGAAGGGAGCTTTAAAGGCATGGTGTATACATCTATGCATGCACACACGCACACGCACACGCACGCACACACACACACACACACACACACACACACATATGAATATAATAGCCATACAGATTGACAGCAGGCTATAAGGACACGGAGTTGTCACCTACACTCTGTTGATGGATTAACAAGTATCTTACATATCATGCTAACAACTTTAGGTTTTTCTTTGGAAAGTAGAGCTCCTTTGAAAAGAGTTGAGCGAAGGTAATATAACTAAAGGAAGTTTAGAAATTGTGGGCTGAAAGCCAGCCAGTGGCTCCTATCTGTAATTCTAGCTGGTCAGAAGGCTGAGATCTGAGAATCATGGTTCAAAGCCAGCCGGCAGGAATGTCCATGAAACTCTTATCTCCAATAAACCACCAGAAAACCAGAAGTGGCGCTGTGGCTCAAGTGGTAGAATGTTAGCCTTGAGCTGAAGATCTGAGGGACAGTGCCCAGGCCCAGAGTTATAAGTGCCCCCACCGCCCCCCCCCCGAAAAAAAAGAAAAAAGAAAAAGGAAATGTAGGCTGAGAAAGGATCTTGGTTGTTACAATTCTGATTCCTCAAACCAGAGTTTTCTCTGGTTTTCCTTTTACCATAGGACCAATTCCTATAGTGTTAGAGATCTAGGCCTGAGGCAGATGCATTTGCTGACTCCAGATAGGACTCCAAATACGACAGCTCATTTGGTTATTAGTTGTGCCTCTTACAAGAGCCATTGTAACCTACAAGTGAAGAAAATGCCAGCATGAATAATTACTATACATCCATTCATTTATTCAAACACTATTTGCTTTCCTCTAGAAATATATCCTACAAGTCAAGCTGGCACTTGCAAAATGATGACGAACATTACAGTTTTGCTCTCTGACCTCTTGAAGCTTTTGGCAGAAAAGGAAAAGCAATAAACATGTAAGTAAATGAATAATTAAAAATCCTACTACATCAAATACACAAAAAAGGACCAGAAAACCAATATTTGAGTAGGAGTTTCATGAAAAGGGTTAGGTCTGTAGGAGGAAGATGTAGCACAAATAAGTGAGATGGTGTTGGAAAAATAAGGCCAAAGTATGCATGATTTTATAGGCAGACAAATGAGTGAGTCTTGTTTTACGTAGACTTAAAGCCAACAAGTAGAAAGATTTGGGTTTTTAACAATGGGTTCTGGCAGCTGTGACTGCAGCCAGGGAAGGGAAGATAGGTGGCTATAAGGAGAGCGTGGTGACAGGGGATGACCCAGGGAAGAAACACTGGTATGGTGGAATACGTTCATGTGGCAGGAAAAACACATAATGTATTTTTGAGGATCTAAGTAAAAAGTGAGAAAATATTTTTGTGTTTGCTTTTTTTTATTTATTTTTTATTTGTGAACATACTGTACAGAGGGGTTACAATTACATGGGCAGGATAATGCATACATTTCTTACCAAGCATTGCAGCCTCCTCC
>NW_012267377.1:2105496-2148208 GCF_000151885.1 Dipodomys ordii | reverse complement strand
ACCCTTCTCCTCCCCCCTTCCCCCCCCCACCAACATTGTAAAGCTCGTTTTGGACATGACAACTTATACTTCTCGTTGTTGCATCAGGTCCTGCTTTTGTTTTTTATTGAAAGAAGAAAGAAGAGATTTAATCTAAGGTGTTGCTAGTCAGGTAACAATCTGAGAGGCTTAGAGGGGAAGAGGTAACCCAGAGATGAGCCAATAACAGATGCCTTTTGGCTCAAAGACCAGAAGAGAAGGTGACATCCTTGGAACCTGTGGCAGAGAGTCATCAGCTAGGAGCAAGAGGTACTGAGAAGACAGCATCTCACAGATAGAGCAGAAAGAGATAACTAGATCCTTCCTCTCTGTCTTTCTTCTCTCTAGAATCCTCTCCCAATCAGAAACCAGGTAAGACATGATTCTAGGCACCTATGATTGCAAAGAGAAGATACAAGAGGAAGAGTGGAAACACACATGAAGGCGTCCATGACTGGTAAAACATATCTTCATTTTAAGATAGTCTTCACACTACTTGGTAATCACTGGAACATGGAGTGAGGAACAGAAAAGAAATCCCATAGATGATTACTAACCTCATGGCTTGAGAAACCACATACATATGTCATCTATACAGAGGAGACTAGGATGGGAAGTAAATCTGGCGAGGAGGAGTAGACAGATTCTATTTGCTAGGTGTTAAGTGTAAAGTGCTCATCACATGTACATGAAGAAAGTCATTTGAATCTGGAAGCATCAGTTGCAGATCTTGAGTTCAAAATAGAAGTCAAATAATCTGGTTTGAAAGTTGTCAACATCAACTGGTATTGGCACTCCTGAGGGCCAAGGAAGAAGATTTGAATGAAAGGAGGGCTTAAACCTAATCTGTCTGTTAAGGTCTGGGATTAAATGTCCCCCAAAGCCCTGATGCTAAAGGATTATCAGCCAAAACTGGTGGTGTTGAGAGGTAATGAAATGTTTTAAAAAATCAATGGGGAGATATTATCTCCAAAAGAGGAGGGTAATCAGCAGTGGGAGGAGTAAAAATGTACGGAAACATTTCAAGTATCCAGAGTACAAATAAATAAAAGAACCAAAAGAGGATCTCAACAAATGAACAAGTTTTATCTGGTCTGGAAACCTGGGAAGGGCAACCAAGTCTCCTTCAGCCTGGCTGAAGTGGCACACACCCCATCACAGTGACCCATGGCATGGGTTAACAGTGGGGAACCTCCCTACACAGGGCTTGGCGTGGCAGAGGCTTCACAGAGCTCAGCATGAGACATTCTAGTGGGGATGTGGAGGGAGACAGACTAGAGGGAGTGAGAACGAAATGGGGAGTGATTAGGGGGCACTTCAGCATGCAGAGCTAAGAAGCTCGGCATTAACAAGACATGAAAAAAAGGCCAGCATTAGTGAGACTCAGTGACGCAAGTTCAAAAACAAACTGGTTGCCTGGATTCTCATCACTCAGCATTACTCTTCAATCCCAACAACTCAACAATTGAGCCACCACAAGACCTCTCACTCCCATTCCTTCTTTCTTTTGACATAGCTTAGTCTTTGTATTAAAGATTGTGTTGCCATTTATAAGATGATTTCTTTGTTGCTTTGTATGTCTCTCCCCCACAGTATAACCCCTGCTTTCACTGTATTTGATGTCAGTATAATTAGTGGAGGGGAAGGGGAAAAACAAATCGTTTAAATAGGGATACAGGTGGACCCATTGCAACAATGAGATATACAAGTCGTTATGTCGAAAACGAACTTTACAACTTTGGTGGGGGGGAGGGGGAAGGGGTAGCGGGGAGGATTGGGTGTGGGGGCAGGGGGAGGATGGGAAGGGATGGGAAGGGGAAACAAAGGAGGAGGCTACAATGCTTGATAAGAAATGTACTCATTATCTTGCCCATGTAATTGTAACCCCTCTGTACAGTATTTTCACAATAAAAAATAAAATAAATTTAAAAAAGATTGTGTTGCTTATTTATTTATATATTATCAAAAGATTGTTAAATTATCAACAAGGACACTAGCTTTCAGCACATGTTGGGTTACCACCAGGGAAATGAAATAAGACCTACTGTAAGCTCAACAGAAGTGAGAATGGAAGAAAACTGACCAGGATTACAAAGTTATATTTCAGTTCCTATACTGTTAAGAGTCTAAAACCAAGTTCTGAGAGGGATATGATATTGAAGCCAAGCCCTTATCAAGATAATCAGTGGATAATGAAGGTAGGAAAAATCAGGTATGATATCCAGATGTCCAAATGACTTTAGTTCCATTCTGTGTTGTTCAGGGACACTCTGTGCCTGTGGCACATCTTGGTCAGTGGTTTTGCGACTTAGCCATGGAATCATTCTCCAAGTGTCTGTTTTTAAGTCCATACTTGAAAGGTCCTGAGTATTTCACAACCTGAATCTAGCTTGTCATTCCAACCTTCATGCTCCTCTGCTTACTCCACTCTAATCCTATGAAAAGGATCATTTGCTTTTTTTTTAAGCTCTTGAAGTTCTTCCAATGCCCTCATCACTGAAATTTCTCTGCTACAATGGTTCTTCTCCTGCTTTCCCTATTGGAACAATGCCTGCTCACGAAACAAGATTGTTTTCATTATCCACGTCTTCCCCAGCTATGGCGCACTTTTGATCATTTTACCCTGTTTTTTTGTTTGTTTGTTATTTTTATTCAGATGAATTTCTGAGCTGGGAATATGGCCTAGTGGTAGAGTGCTTGCCTAGCATGAATGAAGCCCTGGGTTTGATCCCTCAGTACCACATACACAGGAAAAGTTGAGAGCGGGGCTGTGGCTCAAATGTGGAGTGCTAGCCTTGAACTGAAGAGCTCAAGGAGAGTGCCCAGGCCCAGAGTTCAGGCCTCATGAGTGATAAAAAAAATTTTTTTAAGATGCATTTCTTTAGAGTTTACCATGTTTCATAAGAGGATTTAGAACTCATAAAACTATCAAATAAAACATAATGATACAAATATTAGGGTTTAGAGAAAGGACAGTTAAAAAAATAAAGAAAAAAATCCCACCAGGGACAGAAAATAGAACCAGGGCTAGGCCTGTAGTATGCACACATGATTACCACACAGTCTCATATTTGTTGCTCAGGGGTAGGCCCTAAATTTAGCATTAGCCTTCCTGGATGAGGGGAGAAATATGGATTGTTCCACTATTTCTTCCGCCCATAAAATAGAGATTAAATGATTGGATAGAAGATCCATAACTAGGGCTGGGAAGTTGGCTCAGTGGTAGAGCACTTGCCTTGCATGCCTGAGGCCCTGGGTACGATTCCTCAGCACCACATAAGCAAAAAGCAAAAAACCAGAGGTGGTGCTGTGGCTCAAGTGGTAGAGCACTAGCCTTGAGCTGAAGAGCTGAGGGACAGCGCTCAGGCCCAGAGTTCAGACCCTACGACCGGACCCCCCCCCAAAAAAAGAAGATCCATAACTATCCTTCATAGATCAGAGAGAATTTCTCCCAGCATTCACTTCTAGAGAACAAACCACAATGCAGTGACAGACACCCTCAAAAACATAGCCACAGATAAGAGACCACAAGGTGTGCCTTTAACAATGAAAGCCAGTCAGGGAAACACAGTGAGTCAAGACAATTTTACAGGGAAGACTGGTCCACTTTCCCTCATTCTTGCTTTCTCTGGTGTAGTCTTTAGAGACATTTTCTCTTGGGACATTTGGGAAAATTATCCACTTTCTCCACCTTCCTGAATTTAATGGACATTTTTAATCAAATTCCCTCACTGCACAGCACTGTGTGTGTGTCAGTTCATGAATCTCCAGGTGAAGCTGCCTATCCTATATGCATGTATGTATCTATAGTGGTTTTCTTATGCACTTAGAGCACAAGTTGTTTGTGGCCAGAGGCTTTTGTCTTCATGCACAATTATCAGCGGGAATGCAAGCTCCCCGAGGAAAATTGAGCCACAAATTTTAGACACATAACTACATGAGAGACTACATTATTTGAATTGAAAAGGGAGACCAAAACAAATCATTGACAGAAGGAAAATGATCATTATTTTTTGGTGGCATTGGGGTTGAAACTCAGTGACTCACACTTACTAGGAAGGTGCTGTTTTCACATGAGATACACCCTCAATTTTTTTTGCCTTAGTTTTATTTTTTCAGATAGAATCTCCCAGGTTTGCTTGATTTGGCCTGGATCATGTTACTCCTCTTTATGCCTCCCACATGGCTGCAATGACAGGCATACACCACTACACCTGGCTTATTAACTGAGATGGATTCCCATTTACTTTCTGCCAGGCTGGCTTTGAACCACGATCGTCCTAGTATTCAACTCCCACATAACTGGGATTATACATGTGAGCTGCCATGCCTTTTATAAAATAATTTTGGAAACCTTACTGGAGGCAAAAGTGACATCTCTGAAGCTATCTTTCCATTTTGTATGATTCAAATCACTTTAAATTTGAGTAGAAAGTCTCTCACCTTAAATGGCCTCTATAAAATCCCCACGTGATGCCTACCTTCAAATATAAGTTAATTCTTCTGTGCGCTTGAAAATTAATGAAAGCTAAATAAGTAGATTGGACTAATTTGGCCAATGGTACAGCAGTCAAAAAATAACAAAAAACATCCAGGCGCCGGTGGCTCATGTCCATAACCCTAGCTATTAAGGAGGCTGAAATCTGGGGATCATGGTCCAAAGCCAGTCCGGGCAAGAAACTCCATAAGACTACTATCTTCAATAAACCACTCAGAAAACCATAAGTGGTGCTCTGGCTCAAATAGTGGAGTACTTGCCTTGTGCTGAAGAGCTGAGGGACAGCACCTAGGCCCGGATTTCAAGACCAACACACACACACACACACACACACACACACACACACACACACACACACACACAAAAACTAACAAAAACAAAATCAAAAACTTTCATTTAGGGCAATATTATTTGCTATGGTTCGGTTGTTGAAATTCTCCCCAAGGCCCACATGTAAAGTGGGTGGCATCTTCATGATGGGAGATGGAACCTGCTTACTCTCTTCTTCTAGTCTCCTTGCTTCTTAGCCACAAGGTGGACAGAATTGCTTCTGCCATATACTATCACCATGGAGTGCTTCTACACCACTGAAACTTCCAAACCTCTGAGTCAAACCTTTCACTTGAGCTTTTTATTCCAGTTATGTAAAACTGATTGCCACATCATCTATAAATTTTAGGCTGGCAATATTAGGATGTAGATCTAATGCCCACCATCGAGTCTCAGAACAGGTCTGAGATCCTCAGATGGTTCAGATTTTAATTTGTCGGCAGTTAGAGTTGTGCAGCCAATCACCTCTCCATATCCGTTCCAATGATAGTCACACTAAGTCTCTAAACAAACCTAGGCATGAAGAAGAACCCATCAAATGCCAGGAGTAAGAAGTCCATTTCTTAGCTCCGGAGATAATTCCTCAGTGTTTGCCTGTAAGATTTTATGGCTTTGAAAAGGGAATACGATCACAGATAAGAGCAACAGACTCTATAATCAGCTATTTCCCTCTTCGTGTTATCATGCTGTAATGTGACTTCTTAAAAGTCTGAAATAAAACTTCTTTAAAATACATGATCAATATCAATTGCCTTTGTATCCCTGAGGGACAGGTGGCTTTCAAACAGTGTTTCTCTACTTGCAACGGTTTTTGTGATTCTCAAGATGATGTCTGAAAATGTTTAGACAGTCATCACTGGGGTGGTGATGCTGCAGGCTGGCATCCCATCAGTACAGGTCAGGGGTGATGCTAGTAGCATCTGTGGTTTAATTTACTTTAAAGGAAACTTCAAGGGAAGTCCTGAATGAAGATGGTAGCAAAACAGGACAGGTGACCCAGGCAGAGGTTGAGGACAAGAAGGAATCAGGTGCACAGTAGTAGCTGGTAAGCCTAGATACTGGCCCCAAGACGTGTCTGCAGAGCTGATGGCCTGGATGTGGAGACAACAAAACGGAATTAGAAACTACCTCTAACTCATTCTACTAATCTTACCACCTTTAATTTCCTCTACTAATAAAGGAGAATGACCATACTTCTTTTACCAGGCCATTGTGTGGACTTAAAAAAACCTTTGTGAATCTTTAAATCCAGCTCTGAGAACCAAAGGGGTAAACTGCTGTCAATTCATTTTAAAATAAGTTCTTTCCAACTTAAAGAATGCCCGGGTTGGCCTCAGGAATACTACTAGAAAGATCTTCAGTGATTGAGACTTAGGACTGTGTATTGATTCTTTATCACATTTAAACAAGTATGGAAGAAATTATGTAGCAGCACCTGAAGAAGAAAAACCAAAACAGGAAAGCACTTTTCAAAATCTGTATTTGTATGGCTCACCACTTACTCAAATAATGCATTCATTTTTGTTAATAATGATTATTAACTTGTTTCTACAAACTGCCAGCATGTGTCCTACAACTTTGTGCTGTAGACAAGATGCAGACTATGAATGTACAGTTGGTATAAGATTAAAGTATTACGCATTTATTGTTTTGCCTGCCTAAGCTGGCATACAAGTTTCTACTGGGAAATACCATCTCCACTTTAACTTTGGGGTTCATATGGGAGCTTCCCTTAAACCTTCCCTCATAGTGACTGTTATTATTATTGTTGCAGGAAAGCACAAGATCCAATGTGGAGCAGTGCCTGTGTCCTCCATACTTTCCCATAGCTGATTGTATGTGATTAAAACATGTAGAGACTCCTGGCCCAAATTGTGCCCATAAAGCTTCTTCCTGAGAGTTGTGAGTCAAATGGTGAAATTGGAATGCAAAAGCCAACACATGGAAGTTCTACTATCTAAAAACCGGAAACAGGAAATAAGGATGTGGGCCTCTGGTACACTGTGGTGGGGTGAGGGACTCTTTTATTCCATTTAGGTTCTGGTGATACACGTAGCTAATTTCCTCTGCCTTTCCAAATATATATTTGTGTGAGTCAAGATTCTGCCTTTGGCTTGATCTAGTTGTTGGATTTTTACCACCTAAAATCATAAAAGTCTTGACTAATTCAAGTGGGTGGTAATTGGTTAAAAAAATTATCCTCTCTCTGCAGATGTCTACCTGGGGGCTGGTCATAGTGAGGGTTGAGTAAAGGATTTAGTCAGATAAACTATAGTTCAAATCTACAATTATAAGTTGTTGGAACTTAAAAAAGTAACTTCAATTAATTAATTGGTCCATTAAAAGTTTAGATTCCTCATCTATGATTCAGTAGGAGACAGGAATTATTCTAGTTATTTTATCAGAGACAATTCTCTTAGAAAAGTATTCCTAAATAGGTATAGAAAAACTGAGATTATGGAGGAACAGGCACTGATGGCTCAAGTCTGTAATCCTAGCTACTCAGGATGCTGAAGTCTGAAGATAACAGTTGAGAGCCAGCCAAGAAGGAAAAGCGATGAGAAGGCTATGCCCAGTTAACCAGAAAAAAGCCAGAAGCGAGGGTGTAACTCAAATGGTAGAGCTTCAGCCTTGAACAAAATAGCTAAGCAAGAGTACAAGGTCCTGAGTTCAATCAAGTACCCGTACCAACACACACACACACACACACACACACACACACACACACACACACTGAATAAAAGGAGAATTCTGAAGTGTAATAGAATTTTCCAGCTCAAGAAAAAGCTACCATGCACAAGGCTGGGACAACTGAGAGAAGAGTTGGAAAGTATCAATGATTAGAAGCTTGGAGAAGCAGCTTTCTAGGCTAAACACAGACCTCTGGGGAAAGTATTGCTCAGATATTGCTGGTGCCTCTAAAGAGAATGTTAATGAGCTTGATTTGGTTGTGCTGTCCATTTCAGTGTCTTTTCCAGGGAGTAACCATCTCTTCTAGGAGGTGAAAAGCATTAAAGCAAATAAGAGAAAGCAAGTCCCTTCTCTCTCCTTCAGCTCTTCAGTTCCCCTCTGACCCTCTGTTGGTAGACTCTGATATGGAGCATGAAGTGGCTTGCAGAATCTCAGAACCATGTCACCAAAAGACCACAGATGGATTGAATAGGACACTGAGAGAAAAGAACCTAATAATTGGCCTAATATATACAGAGACAAAAAATTCCCCTAGGATTTGGGAACTGTGTAATTGGGAATTAAATATAATTAAATATAATTCAATTAGCTATTAAATATAATTTGAAAATATATAATGATAATAACATTGGCACAAGGCTAAGAACGTTACCTGCGAAAGAACTGTCCAGTAACAAAATGTCCACATCAGATGAGTGAGGGAGCGGGAAAATAATAGTAGAGTGCCTGGCTCTTGCTGAGATGCATAGATAGTACAAAACCAAATTCCAGAGCTCTAATTTAATCATCCATTTCCAGGCTCTCCCTTGCAATTGAGGTTTTCTTTCCTCTTTCATTATTTGCTTTCTTAAAATCCCTTGATCAGCTTTTGTCCACCTTCAAACTCAATGTCAGTTGGCACTGGTGGCTCACGCCTGTAATCCTAACTACTCAGGGGGCTAAGATCTGAGGATCCAGGTTCAATGTTAGCCCAGACAGAAAAAAATGTGGGTTATTTCAATTAATCAACCAAAAACTGGAAGTGGAGCTGTGGCTCACGTGGGAGAGTACCAGACTTGAGCAAAAAAGCCAAAGAAGAGTGTGAGGACCTGAGCTCAAGCCTCAGTATTGGCAATAATAATAATAATAATAATAATATTTTTTTTGGGTCCGGTCATGGGGCCTGAAGTCTGGGCCTGGGCGCTGTCCCTCAGCTCTTCAGCTCAAAGCTAGCGCTCTACCACTTGAGCCACAGCGCCACTTCCGGCTTTTTTCTTTTTGCTTATGTGGTGCTGAGGAATCGAACCCAGGGCCTTGAGCATGCAAGGCAAGTGCTCTACCACTGAGCCACCTTCCCAGCCCCAATAATAATAATAATATTTTTTAAAACTAGACATGTATTCTTTTTCCCTCTTGGAAAATGTTTCTGAATGCAACCCAAAGCAATTTCTTCCATCTTCTCAGTAGCTAGTACATTTAATGTGTTTTTACTTTGCTTTTTCCAAATAATGGTGAGAGGCCTTGGAATGTGGCTGGCGGCTATAAATCGACTGACATCTCACTAAACTAGACCAGAGGATGAATGTGTGAAGGAATTTTTAGAAAAAAAACAAAGAAATAGAAAACAACCAACAGCCAAGAAATAAGGGGATGCCACACTGCCTGCACAGCAGAGTGGGTTTTAGAAGTGAAGCAGCCATAGCGTGTGCTCTGCAATTCAGGACCCCACAGAACCCTCAAGCCTGTGGGTCTCAAGGATAGGAAACTCATAGGCTTAGGTCTTTGACATTTGTTGGGAAACCACAAATAGCCTACCAATATGCTAGTTGAATTTACCACCATGGCGGAGCGTTTATGTCTGAGGAGGCCCTGTTTCACTCTCATCAAGGACTCCTGGGGAACTGCTGTGTTTGGCAGTGCTCAGGTCATACAATACTTTGTAACTTTATCCTTCTTCTTCCAGTTCTTTGATAAACAACTGTGTGTAGCATATCATTCATGTATTCCCTTTATTTGAAAATATGTCTTCCTACAGATTGAGGACATTTTCCCATCTTCTCCCATCTATTCCAGGAACAAATGTGGTATTCTCTCTGGATACCGAACCTTAAATGTAATCTCATTGTATAGACTTTCCATAATTAATGGTGGACCATCATCCCAGAAGTCCGTTCTACCCACTGGAGGAACTTCAAAATGTTTTTTGAAAGCATTCTATTAAGCTCATTTCCACTAATGTTTATGTCAAGCTCAGAATTTGAGTCAGCTAGGTACAACCACTTACCTTTAGTAACCTATTATTAACATCAGATAGACAAATAGGACTGCAAAAGAAAAAAAAATGTTCACTAACACTCACACAGTACCAAGAGCCAAATATTTTATTTCTTGGTCCTATATAACAATAATAATCACAATGAAAATATAATTTACAATCCCAATGAAATATAATCCTAATGAACATACAACTGTTCATTGCTGTACGATATGTCAAGCCCCATAGCCAAGGTTTCTATGTGCATTTGGCATCTAGTTTAAAAATTTAAACACGGGGTAATATTCACAGCCACTGAAAATGTTCAAGTCATGTTCTTGATGCAACTGTGCTCGTTTTATTGGGTTTGCTAGAAAGGCTTATTGATTTTAGTGATTTTTGTCCTGGTTCCCTGGTTTCTCTTTCTAGGCAAGCAATACAAGGAAAGAGGCGCTTCAAAATATACAAAACCTGTTCTTCATGTAGCTATAGCGTAAAGCATAGGAACAGATGGGTTTCTCCCACAGGACAGGTCATTGTACCATCGGAGGAAAATGAGTTGGCTGTTGCTGAGTTAAGAAGCAATGAAGATATTGCTATGCACATAATTAAAATGTGATATTTCAAGAGGAATGAATCCAAAGAGGAGAAAAGAAAAAATACAGATAATACATACTGTGATTGTGGCTTAGAATTAATATGTGCCTGGGTACAGATGAAGCAAAGCTAGCAAATGTCAGCCATGAGCAATAAGCCAAATGGCAATGTATTTAATGTTGCCTTCATCATTAGCCATTTTCCCTTTTGTATCGGTCATATTATTTGTTTTATTTATTTAATTATCTCCCAATTGCTTGATTAATGTTCATGCCAGTCTTGAGGCTTGAACTCAGGGCCTGGGCATTGCCCTTTAGTTTTTTCACTCAAGGCTAGTGATCTACTACTTGAGCCATTGTTCCACTACTGGCTCTTTTTGTGTATGTATGGTTAATTGGAGATAAAAATCTCTCTGACTTTGCTGCCCTGGTTGGCTTTGAATCATGCTCTCAAATCTTAGCCTCCTACATAGCTAGGTTTACAGGTGTAAACAATCAGGGCCCAGCTCGTATTATTTTCTTTTGCAAAGCTCATTTGAAAAACATAAGCTTTTCTAGCAGTCTGCATTTATGCTATGCAGAACAGCTTGATATACATTACTATAGGCTATACAGAATAGCTTGATATACAATATTCTTATGTCTAGTATTTTCCATGGTCAGTGTGTAATGAAAAAAGCCAAGTTAGAAGACACAGGCAGGTCTTTCCTTGTCAATGTTGCAGTGAGGGCTCTTACAACTGTATCTGAATGATTAATTGGACTAATTCAGAAAATAAATCTTTCTTATCCATTAATCAGCTTATATGGGTATCCTGGTAGGCAGCACTTACCTAGATAAGAGTGTGCCATAAGATTTTGAACAATGGACCCTGTCACCTTCCTGCATAGCGAGAAATAAACAGCAGATGCAGATGCCACTGTCATGGTGAGTAAGAGATCCTTTTCCTGAGAGCATGTCACTTTCGTATTTATAGCTCCTCTAAGGCCACAGATATATGCATACGGGCTTCCGGGTAAAAAGCTGAGAGATTCAGTTGCAAATATGAGTGCCACAAAAGTGTGTGGCTATTTGGCAACAAGTGGATCAAACATCTGGATCTTTGACTCCGTTTTTCCATTTTCACCCAATATTTTCATATTGTGAAAAAGACTAATTTTAAAAAAGCAGCCAATCTGGTGTTTTGGCTTTCCTACTAGCCAATTTGTATCTGAGAATGGTTAGTCCAATTGATTGTTCTGCTTTTGATGGCCAAAACGAACAGATCAAGATTAAAATAGTTGGTGGGGTAGCTGTTCTGATCTGTTTCATTCAATATGGTGGGCTTATAATAAACTTGAACTCCTAAGGGTTGAACAAAGGCAAATCATTTCCAGTGTCTCAGAATTCAGCATTCAGGAGATAAATAACTGACTTCTCTCTATCTACCAGCTACAGATATGGCCACTCAAGGCAGGCAATTTGCTTAGCATGTTGGTGTTTATTCCTTACTAGAACTTAAAGTTTCTTTCCTTAGTGGGAGGTCAACACTATTCATACTACACATGTGTATTTCCAGAGACTAGCTCATTTGTGAAGCTTCATATGAATATATGGTCCATATGAAGGACCAAAGAATGTCCAAAAAAACAAGAGAAATGTTATTAAAATCCTGTTTTACTGTGTACTGCAGTGAAGTCTAAAATTTCCTAACTCTCAAGAGAAAGCTGCATTTTGGAGAAATATCAGTGAAATAAAAGGAAATAAATGAAGTACACTCCCTTTTAGAACATCAAAGGGCATGTAGTTGGGGCAAATAGAAAGTACTGATGTTATAACACACATTTTGTAAAATATTACTTGAGTAATAATGCTAATATTAAATGGTAGAAAACCTAGCTGAATAATAAATTGATTTGGGTAATGTTTGTGTAATCAGACACAGTTTAAAAAAGAAAGGCCACTACAAGTCCAAATAAACCACTCTTTCCTAATATAGATTACCTAGATCCATGTATATGACCATATAGGCCTGTATCTAGAATTCCATATGACGAAGATTGCATAGCAGCCTTCAAAGATGGCACATTTTCTTCTGGCAAGGCATCTGATGCTATGGAAAGATTAAAAAAAGTAAAAGAAATACTAAGTCAAAGAATAAAATTGAGATAATATTTAAGGAAAATTATTTTTTTCCATGTATTTTTAAATTGTGCAGCTTTCAAAATAACCCAGCATACAGTACCCCTCAGATTGACTGACTCATCCCCATGTCCACACACTTTCTTTAAAAACAGAAAAATCATTTTTTAAAATGATCAAAACATAACATTTTGCTGGAACAGATGCCTTGCCTGCACTCCGTGCCACATTTTTGTAGTATTTAAAATGAACGTTTCAGTTTTAAACATGGAGTGACTAATCACAGTTAGGGAGGAGAGGAAGGTCCTCCTGCTGGAGGCAAAGTCAGGTTCTTTCTCTGCCAGCTTTGTGGGATGCACTGGGGTTTCACACTTGGACCTAGAAAACACTTCTGATTGGGCCTTGCTTCTCAAGAGCTGTTGTTCAATAATAGATTGGCTCCAGTTCAAGGAGAACTGGGTACTTTTTAATATCTGAGGCTGATACACACTTTGTTCTCTTATTTTTGCATGTCTTATTTGAACACATGCTTATTTTTTAAAAGGTAACATCAGCTTTGTAACTTTTCAGAATGTATCCAAGTTGCAAAGATTTGTTCCAACATTAAATATTAACGGGAGTCTCTCTGCTTCCTACGATCAGACTGATTCAGCCAGGCACTGGTACCTGGCACCTGTAATCCTAGCTACTAAAGAGGCTGAGATCTGAGAATCCTGGTTCAAAACTAACTCAGGCAGAAAGTCCATGAGAACTCTTATTTCCAATTAACCACTAGAAAATCGGAAGTGGAACTTTGATTCAAGTGGTACAGTGCTAACCTTGAGTTAAAAGCTCAGGAATAGTGCCCAGGCTGTGAGTTCAAGCCCCATGACAGTTAAAAAAAAATTCTCCATCCAGAAAAAGACAGTATACCTGATGTTATTCTTCTTGACACCATTCTGTACAGAAGTCTCCTTAATCATGGATGTGTTAACATTTGGTGAAATTTAAGATCAACGGGGTCTTTCTAAATCTGTCCGAGTCTGCAAGACTGACTGTGATCTTCTCCGTTTGTCAGGACTAGAGTTCAATGGCTTTGGTTTGTATCATGCCCACTGCTTGTGATATTGCAATTGGCTTCTATGCACGCTTCAGTGGCTGTCCTCTGCCTCCCTCATTTCCAGCTCAGTGTAAAGCCCGAGAAAACCTTTGTCATTCAAACATTCTAGGATCATAGAAATATCTTAGCAATAGTAATCCTTCATAGTAATAACAATAAATATTCAGTGTCATGCTATAGGCGGTGGGGCAAAAATGCTTATTTTATTAATAAAAAGTGAATCATCTCCATTCATACAATGAGACCCAAGGAGGATATTCTTAGAAGCCTATCCCAAAGGCTCAATAGCTATGTGTAGATGATCATATGAAATGATGTTTATCAGAATGAACTCTAAGAAATGAAAACAAGAGGGTTTTTTTTTGCTGTTTTGCTTTTTGTTTTTTTCTTTCTCCTTTGTCACTGTTTTTATTTTCTGTACCTTAAGTCTCATATGTAAGTTTATATGTTTGGGGGAGGGTGAGAGAGATCACAGAAATGGTGGGACAAGGTAAACAAATGCAGCAGTCATGCTCACTAGACACTATGTTGAAAATGAACTGTATAACTTGTGGGGAAGGTGGGATGGGAGGGAAAACCTAGGAGAAAAAGGAGGGCTGAGGTGACACTCTCCAAAAAGAAATGTACTCATTACTTGACTTACCTTACCTACCACCCCTCTGTCCATCCCCTTTATAATAACAATTTTTTTAATGTTGCTCATCTCTCGTCTCAGCACCTATACATGTTAAGTGTTTGCAAAGATTGAGCACCAGTGAATTTACTCCAATTCTACAACGTCTAAACTTTAATAGAAAACATGGGCTCATGAAGAGAAGCTAAGAGAAACTAAGTCCACTCCAATCTTTTTCCATGGGAACCGGACGGAATCTAAGATCTGTAATGATATGCCAATTCTTCAGAATTGTGTAATAATCTTGAATGTAATTTACTAACAAGGTAAAAATGATACAAATGTAGATAGGACCAGGATGTCATTTTATGAACAATCACGTGTCAATTTATGGCAAAATACAGATACTCCACCTTCCTTTGCAAAGTATTGGGCTATCATCATATCTACAGTGTGTTTCTGAGTTTGAGACACACATTACATACTGTGGAGTTTTGCAGAGATGAGTCATAGCTCACACCCTCAGAGAAACACACTGAATGTGTAAGAAGGGAGACGGTCAGGTATAGAAGCTGACAGGGCCTGGGGCAATGCGTTCATTCTTGCTTGTTTAGGTCATTGTATTTGTCATTAGTTTGGAAAGTACCTTTTAGATGGATTTCTGAATTTCATAAGATACTCTGTGTCTCTCCACAAATGAGGAAAAAAAGATTTGTTTAAAAGATAGAATGTGGAAATGAAAAAACAAAACATTAATCTAAGCAGGAACTTCTTGATCCTATTGTTCCCAATGTAATTCCAAACTACAAGACAACCAATGCATTTTCAGAAAGTATTTGCAATTTATTTTTATTTCTCTTCATACAAGAAAAGATTTAAGAAACTTGCACATGTGTTCTGTGTAAGAGGAAGTCATAAGGATTATAAAACATGCCTGTTTGGCATCTAATTGTTTACAATGCTACTGAGAGCCAACAAGAAAAGGAATTGTTATATTAGGAGAACAAAAAGTTCTTGGCTGAGTCACAAAATAGGTGACATATCTGAAACCATCTCAGATATTCCAAGTTTTAATATATTATATTTGAGATGAACCTTTATATTTTCTATCATTTTTACATAGGTTCTGTTTTTTTAAAAAACCAACTGAACGCTCTAATCTTGAGAAGAGAAAATGTGGTCCCAAATGCCTTAGTCTAGAAATCTTTACAACGTGTAGAGAAACAATGACATGATTGTAATATGTTGAGCATATGTGATATGAGCATACAAATGTTGGACATAACCAGGAAATTCTCTAAGAAAAGATTCATTAGAAGAGTTGAAGGGAAAAAAAGTTAAATATTTCAAAAATTGTCCCAGGGCAAGGAAGGCCTACAATTGTGAGGCTGTGATCTGACAATATCATGGATGCAAAAGAGTAGAACAAACAAGGCTGGAAGATCTTTAAAACCTCGTGAAGGAAGCTTCACCTGGGCCAGGGGCTTTGATCAAGGTGGATGACAGCTTATTATCAAATTTAGAAAGTTCAATTTGGTGGTAATGTGGGATAAAAAAAATGAAAGTGTAGAATTAGAGAATCTAGTCCAAAAGCTGGTATACTGTTACAGTTAAAAATTATTTTATTTTTCGGTCATACAAAGGCATTTCACCATTGCTTTATTAATGGCTTGGCATTACCAGTCCCTCATTGAATTTGAGTGACAGCAGTTTCTGGAAACCAAACCACTTCAAAGAATGGCATTTCTTTAATTCTTGTGGTGTTCTAAAAAGCACCACAAAGTACCTCACTGCAGATACTTTTAGCCATTAGCATCATCAAAGAAGTAAGCTCTGTATTACAGGAGATCAGCATTTCTCAAAGGGTATTAAGTGAAATAGTGATTCCCTTGAGATTTCAGAGGGAGCTGGGGGGTGTAGAGGGAAGGAGTTCATGTCTATATCTGGGAAACAGACAATGAAGTTGAACAAATTCTTTATTGTAAGATTCCCTTGAACATGTACTATTGTAGCATCCTGATCATCATGGTAACTCAGCACGGTAGGGTACCACGTTGTTTCTCAGGATGTGACCTTTCCAGTCAGATTTCACCATTGTCTTCTGCTTTCACATGGCACCTTCTAGGACTGAACCCCCATTAAGAAATCCTTATGTATATAAATAAAAGAATACCCCATCATCTCATTTACCATCTAGATATACAGGTGAAATACATTAGAGAGATACAGGCACGTACGATTCCATCAGGATAAAACGATTTCATAACTGCAAGGAGTTCAAGTTATTCATCCCTTGCTAATTGCCTTTGGCTTTAAGGCTTGTCAGAATTCTTCTGCTCATTAAATTCACCATCTCTCCTTGTGAGGGAGCGTTGGGGACGACTGCACTGGAGAGGTTCACCCACACACAGCCCCCAAATCAGGCTGTTCATCATTTGAATGTTTTTCTTCAAGCACACAAAGAAACTATTTTCTCTTGGTTAGGGGCTTCCCCTGACCTTCCACCCACCCCTGTTAGGTAGAGTCATCCCCAAAGAGATGTGTCATTCTTGGAACAGAACATCCCTTGGCAAAAGCGCACTGAGTAATCATTCAGCTAGAAGCATAAATCTACCCTGAGGGTCGGAAAAACCCATGGTGAAAGGAAATAATGGGGAGAGAAGAATTGCATTCCAGGGTATTAAAATAGACACAGGCACTGAAGTGGAGGTGCTGCAGTGAAACAAAGGGGAAACCTCCAATATCCCAGCACTGAACTCTGGGTGATAACCTCTCCGCTGAGGTGCGATGAACTCTTTCCACATTGAGATCATGCCTCCCCTTTCCTCAGAGACCAGGTAGTGGTGGTTGATCAACCCTGAGCCATTTCCTGTTGGCTTTGTGGTGGTGATGGCAAACACAAACTTCTTTCCTTCCTTCTCCTTTCTCCATCCCTATGTGGCTATAACACTGATTCTGCAAAAGATATTAAACAAGAACAGTAGTGGAACTCAGGATCCTCTGATGAGTCAGGACAGCCTACCTACAGCCAGACAGGCCTGGGGCAGGGAGCAGAGCTGGCATCCTCTCTGCTCTGTAGGTTGGAACCGGAGCTAAGAGCTGTCCTTGCCGCAGAAGCTGGGTGGGCTAGGCATGGGTCCAACAGGGATCAACATGTTCTTGTCACGATTTAGGCAGCCTCCTGGCATCAGGGGGGAACCAAACTGGAGCCTCCCCACAGGTGGGCAGAGAATTGCTCAGAAAATCACACTGACTGGGGGCTTGATCATCAAAAAGCCAGGAAATGGGAAGGGGTAAGAACATGAGTTTCTGATTTCATTTCCACTCCTAACTCTGTGATTGTGGACAAGTACTCAAACTTTCTGAGCCTTGGATTAAGGTGATGCTATCAGCCTTTTTTAAAAAAATGAATGAAATGAAACAAAAGTAAAAATCCAGCCATTATTTGACACTTGCTATATGTTAAATACAGTGTAATTTTTTTTAAATCCCATGGAATTTTTGTCATTATTTTGTCTCCATTTCACCTATGAGGAAATTAATACTCAGGTCACTAACGAGAAATGATAAATCCAGACATGACTTCAAGGGCCAAGATTTTAGCTAAATGAGCCAGTGGCTCATGCCTGTAATCCTAGCTAATTAGAAGTCTGAGAACTGAGGATCCCAATTCAAAGCCAGCCCAGTCAGGAAAGACTATGAGCCTCTTACCTCAAAAAACAAAGCTGGAAGTACAGCTGTGGCTCAAGCACTAGCCTTGAGTGAAAAAGCTAAGGCACTGGGTTCAACCTCTAGCACTGGCAAAAGTATGGATGGGTAGACAGATATACAGACAGACAGACTGACAGATAGATGGCTCTTGCCACTGCTGCTGCTCCTCTTCATGGCAGAATGGTGTGCTTAGCTCAGGTTCTTAGTGGATAGTTTCAATCATTAGCATAGAGGACAAGGCAAGGTCAAGAATGTAATCTTTCCAATGGAAAACCCCAGCTAAGGAACTTCCCACACTGCCAAAAAGCTCAGTCATGTTGACTGCAACCCACAGAGCATAGTCTTCCATCAAACCATCCACTGGAAGTTATCTGATTTCCAAATGACAATGGAGATGTCCAGATCTCGGATGGACAGTGACCCTGCCCCAGCATCCAGCACAAGCCAGGCCATCAAGAAAGTCTATGATAGTGCAGAACATCACAAAATCCAAGACCACCCACCGCAGCACTGCGAGCAGCTGAGGAGAGTGGACAGGAACTAAGTCAAGAGCCAATGAAGGGCATGGATGCAAATGGGCTTCAGTGGATTAGACCCACTGATTGGAGGTTAAAATACTTCCCAGGTTGTTGCATTGTTCCTGATGTCCATTGTGGCATAGCACATGAAGTCTAGGGCAAAGTGATGGAGCATCATCACCTAGACACAGCAAAGCAGTACAGGGGAAGGTGGTGTTTTGCTGTTCTGGGTTGTCATAATCTAGTGCAAGACAATGAAAGAACCATTGAATCATAACTTCTCTTCCTTTCTGAGCCATTAATAAGCTTGTACGGCCTTGGATAAATCACTTAGCCCTTTCTGGCTGCACTTTGCTGCAATGCAAAATGAGGGGGTTGGAAAAGATGATCTTGAAGGTCAATTCTGAGACATCCCACAGCTTGGTCTTACTCATGAGATCTCTAACAATTTATACATTCTGCCAAGATTTAGAGGTTCCTTATACAGACTTTCCCCAAGTTTAGAATGCCAGATAATGTTCCTGGAAGAAACAAGTAAAAGGGGGGGGGGACCATAAATAGATTTTAGTACCAATTCAACATGGAGAATTAAATTAAATGGAAGGTTAGCTTACTGCAATCCAATCCTGGTCATAATTCTTTGTTAAATAAAAGGGTGTTCCTCGCCAGAATCCTGGGAGGTCTGGGTAGCTGCAATGCAGCTCCAGAAAGCTCCCTTTGTTCTATGCTGGGACAACTGCAGTACCTGGAGGATAAGCAACCCACTTGCTCAGGATTGCTGGACCTGTCGAGCACACCAACCCATGTCGCAAAAGCTGCTGACATCTGGAGACACTTTTAAGTGGTTCTATTACTATAGAAGGGTGAACTGACACAAAGTTCTCGACTCCATTACTAAATTGTTCATTTATAATAAATGCAGTATAAGTTTTCTTTTTTTGCGGGGGGGGGGGGAGGTTCCGGTCATGGGGCCTGAACTCTGGGCCTGGGCGCTGTCCCTCAACTCTTCAGCTCCAGGCTAGCACTCTACCACTTGAGCCACAGCGCCACTTCAGGCTTTTTTCTTTTGCTTATGTGGTGCTAAGGAATCGAACCCAGGGCCTCATGCATACAAGACAAGTGCTCTACCACTGAGCCATCTTCCCAGCCCCACTATAGGTTTTCAAAACATACTACTCAGGAGGCATGCTAACAACCAGGAGATTTCTTGCCCTATGCCTCTTTATTTGCTCTAGTCTTTCCCAAGGTGACTCTTTGGACTCTCACTATTATTTCTTTTACTATTATTCTCATTATTTATTATTATTCTCATTTATTATTCAGTACTATTTACTCATCTTATTTCTTAATACTCATCTTATTTCTTAAATAATTCTATACTTCTGAATTTTGATTTATCAGTGTTAGGTATTACCTAATAACTTGCTGTATTGATAAAGATTTGGTTCTCTATATTACTATTTTGTCTGTGTGTTTTCTTCCATATTCATCATATATTATTACCTTTGAGACAGAAGAAATATTCCTGGTCAGTATTCTTCTGCCTATGAAAATATTATTGACAGTGTAGCATGCTTTTGTACATTGCTTATGTTTCCTTCCTTTCATTTTTTTTTTACTGGAGTTAACACTTGCTTCTAATCCCTTAGTTCTGTATGTATGCTTTTGTTAATTATTTAAGCATATTCTAAAAGCTTATCAGATAAATTTCTTATCAGCTAACTCACTCCAGCAATCTTCTATTCCTCAAGGTTTGGTATTCAGATCCCACCAGGCCTACCTTGTAACTGTCTATCCTTAAACTTCCCTCTTTCCATCAATTGTATCATCCTTTTGTTTGTTAGCTTTTTGGGGGTGCCCTTTTCCATGGGTCTTGGGACTTCTTTAATGATAGATTTCTTTGTTCTGGAGCACTAGTTCACTTAGTCATTATATCAGATTTCAAAATATACAAGCAGAAGCCACAGTGATAACATACCACAACAGGCCTGTCTTTTGAGTCACAGTGTCTCATTCTGGACTGTCCTGGCCTGAGGGATGATTATCATCCTGGAATTCCCTTTACCATGGCTTCTGTTCCAACTTGACCCTCTACAGTATCACCTCGTCTGGTGGTTAATATCTGCAAGCTAAATTTCCTGAAATGAAGTGGAGGGAAGGCAAAATATTTGAGACCTTGTATGTTTAATAAGTTGTTGTTAGGTCAGCTAGGTGTAGAGTTACCGTAGGAAATCATTTTATTTGTAAACTTTCGAAGCATTGCTCGAACTTTGCCTTGCTCTCAATTGGATAGAGGAAAGTTAGATTTCATTCTGGTTCTTGACCTATTTAGTCTGTACTCTTCTATCTCTATGAAGGGTATGTGTGCTTGTGTGTATGTGTACATGAACAAATGTTTGTGTATATGTGCACATGTATGTGTGTGCATACTAGTGTGTGCATGTGTATGGATGTGCATGTGTGTATGTGTGTATACCAGTTATGCGGCTTGAACTCAGGACCTGGGTACTGTCCCTAAACTTTCAGCTCATGGCTAATGCTCTACCACTTAAACCACTGCACCACTTCTGTCTTGCTGGTGATTAATTGGCAGTAAGAGTCTTACAGACTTTCCTGTGCTTTTTGGCTTTAAATTGCGATCTTCAGATCTCAGCCTTCTGAGTAGCTAGGATTACAGGTGTAAGCCACTGAAATTTTAAACTGCTTCATCATAGTAGGCATTTTGAAATCTCACAGTGATGCCTCATGGTATAAGTCTTTTTCTTTTCTTGTGTTCAATGTTTTCTAGTCATACAATCTAGAGACTCATGCCATTTAATTCTGGGGAAAATTCAATATTTTCTTCAATCATTTTTATGTGTTGTCTTTTTCTAGAGATAAAACAAGCTTTAGAAAGAATAAAAGGGGCAGATAAAAGCCAAGCAATGAAGCTATTCTTTACAATATATTGTCAATAGCCTACAAGTACAATGAACATTTAGCTATAAAAAATTAGAAAATTCCAGTGAAATCATGGACTGTTATGATATTTAAAATGAAATGTCAGTGCCCGAAATGCTTACACATAATAAGAGTAAAAAGAGTAGTATAAAATATGGCAAAATATAAACTGCCATAAAATATACAGCACTGCCTAAGTTACTAAAGTGTTAAGCAAACTTGTGTCTTAATTGGTAGAATTATGAGAATATATAAATATATAATTTGTATAAATTCTCTCTATATATAATTGTATATATCAACTTTTATATTATATATTCATATGTATATATTCATATATTCATGTATATATTCATATGTATACCTCCATTTATGTAAAAACATTTCTAGAATAAGAAACATATATACTTGGACAAATCCTGACCATTGATCATCTTTATGACCAGAACTCTTTTGTCTGTTTTTTTTTAAATTATTGACAAGGTGATGTACAGAGGGGTTACAGTTACATAAGTAGTGAGTAGATTTCTTGTTGAACTTAACTCACCCACCCCCAGCATTGTTTTATTGATGGTGCTGTGATTTGCAGTGTTGGTGCTGTAAGTAGAGAGTTTGTCCTTCTAATTATCTGCCCCAGTTCTCCCGCCTTCCTTCTCCTAACCACTACGTCTTTCCTCTGACCCCTCTATCTGTACTTTATCAGCTACCCAGGAATGGTGTCAGGCATTGTCCTTTACAATCAGACTCTCAAATTTACCCTTCCTTCTTATTTTCAATGTTTCATTTCCACTTCTACATTCCTTGTCATTAGAGGCAAAACTGTACCTCCCTTTCTAAAGCACCCACGATCCTGTAATGCATCCACTCAAATTAATCATTCTATCACCACTCTGCTTACCTGGGTTAGAAATCTTGGCTCTTAATTTTGTTCCTTCTCTCCCTGTCATTCACCATTCTTACAGCAGCCAATCCCTACATCTTGCCAACTTTAACTTCATAAAGCATCCTTTTTATCTGGTTGTAATATTTTCTTTTTCTGTCATTGAGGACAGATAATCCCTGATCCTAGCAGGAAAATTCAACATTCAACCTTCTCAGGAACAAATAAGCCTCCAGCCCAAGATGGGCCTTCACATTCAATCTGGATTTGTCCTTGATTGAATGAACCATTCATGGAAATTATTCACGCCTAAGAAGGTTAACTGTGGTCTACATCAGAATAGTGAGAACAGAAGACTACATTTTTTGTCCCTCTCAAGTTGCTAGATACTAGTAGATCACAGTCCTTCCAAATTAATCAAGGTCACCTTGCTCCCCTGATTTCTTGTATTTTCTGAATTTAGCTTTCATCATTGTTTCCAATTTTTATATCTATGTCAATCAGTGATGGGGCATCCTATATCCTGATTCTCGATCATTGCCCTCTTCTTTGTCCTTATACTCTACCATTGTCCTGTATTGCATTACAAAAATTGTGTAGATAGATAGATGATAGATAGATAGATAGATAGATAGATAGATAGATAGATAGATAGATGGATAGATAGATAGATTAAACATTTTTGTACAAGCACTGTCTGGGCCGTTATTTGATATCTTAATACATAACAGATCTTGCTTTACTGGGTATGTCAGCATTTACAGAAGCAGGACACCAAGAGACTTCCAGGATGTCTCATTTAGGAAAGACCAGGAGATCTTTTCCTCCATCTTTCTTTTTCTATTGAAATCTTAGAGTAGAAACTCTATCAATGGTATAAAGAACTCCCTACTAGAGCAGAATACATCCTTCTTAAAAGAGTCTCAGAAGTATTTGAAGATCTTGCTAAGTGGAAAATTGTCAGCTTAGCCAGCTCAATTACAGATCAACAGTTACTGTTATATTTTTAATATTTTGCTTCTTTTCCAAGTGCCTGTAGCTGGAAAGGACCTTTTAGGACAATCAACTGAATTACTTCCTGGTGACATAACCTGTACCAGCTCTTAAAATAATCTGGTGGGAAGGGAATGACTTATGAACTTCCATGTTCCCACAAATCCCTGATCAATCCACTCATCAGAATGAAGAATTCACACTGGGCACCAGTGGCTCAAACCTGCAATCCTCATTAATCACTATGGAGGCTGAGATCTGAGGATCACAATTTGATGCCAACCCTGAGCGTAAGAGCTAAGGGGCAGCACCTACACCTTGAATTGAAGCCCTACTACACACACACACACACACATACACACACACACACGAGAAGAATTTACAAAGAAAATGGTGGAGAACTGATCCTTGAATTGTTCTTCAAACAGGGCCATAACAGAAGATCAAAGTGTGCTGCAAAGGAGTTTTCATGCTTCAGAAGAATATCACTTCTCTCCTGTGTGGGTGAGTCGCTGCCAGTCTTCAGAGGATTTGTTGAGTGGTGGGACTGGAGTAGGTTGTTGCTTCCTACTCTGCCCCAAGAATAGAGCCATATGGAGAGCAAGCTTGAGCATGTTCCTGGAATGTGGGCCCATCTTGGGTTGGAGGCTTATTTATGCCTGACAAGGTTGGATATGGCAGGACAGCAAGAAGGGAGGACTACTTTGGGGAAGTAATTAGTCTCTCATTCAGGACAAGGGTAAATCCTTTCCTGTGGGACACACAGAAGAGAGAAGGTCTAAAGAGATTTCAGCCCAACATAAGAGGATTCTTGGAAGTTAAGGAATCCACCCAAAGAAACTGGGCATGTAAAAGACTACCTGAAAACAAGAATCAGACAAAGGAAGGGATGGTTCATGATAGTATCAGTCACCAGCCAAATCAAAATGTAGAGAGAAAGAAAGAAGAAGCTAAACATACCTTTCTACAAATAGGCCCTGCCAAGGCTCTAAGGAAGAGTCTGTCCTTAGAATGAAAATGGAAATTACAATTATTGTCTAACTGCAGACATGCTAATTTCTCAATTGATGGAGTTGTAATTTGCAATGATTTTAGAGCTGCCTGGCACCTGAGATTGACAGGAAGTGTCTCATCTTGCTGGCAGAACTAACAACCCCCTGGCCTCTTACGCACTGGAAAGAATAAGAGAAACAAAAATGTAGTTGTGTGAAGAATACATTTTTTATTGCATCATGGTCATGCATATTTTCACATATTGGTTTTTATTGTGATTATGGTATTTACTGGATGGAACATAGATATACTTTCGTTTGTTTGTTGTTTTTTTAATAGAGAACTATGTGGTTTGAAATCCATAAACCTGGCTTTGGAAGCCAGCTTTTCACCTAACTCACACGGTGGCACTGAGGGAATTAACTTCTCTGAGCCTCTGTGTCCTCCTCAGTTGACCAAAGAAAACAGCTTGAGGGTTGGTGGGAGAAGGGAATAAACATCCAATGTGGTAAGTGCAATAAGGAAGTGCAAAAATGACCACAACGTGATTGAGTGGTGGGGGATAAGGGGGAGACATGGACACATTCCTACCCTGGCAATGCTGAAGGGAACTTAGAGAAGGAATGAAGGTGTTTACATTTGGAGATGATGTTCTGTAATTCTGAAGGAGCTCTTTCTTGTTCTCAGGGGAGCTACATTTTTTACATGCTACTTTTTACATGTATGAAGGAGTGGGCTCTGGCTCACAGTCACATAAAGACACACATACACAAAATCACACTCATTATCAGCCACACTAATACTCCTTAGCCACAATGACACACATCTCTGAAGTAGGTATTCCCCCCCCAAAAAAAATAGTTAGAAAATTCCTTTCTAAACATATGTCTTGCAATAATGACTACATCTTGAGTCGTGACTAAAATAGACTGACCTTGTGCTTTTTTTAGGGTCCCCAAAATGTAGATTCAGCACATTCCAAACCACAAATGGCTTCTTCCAGGCTGTTAAAAAAAAAAGAACGGAAGAAAAAAAAGCTTTGGGAAAAAGCGACTCTGACAGTTTGGAGAAGGATGATGCTACAAATTCTTTCCATTTTTCCATTTTCTTCAACGTTTAAGAATCTGAGTAGTGGTTGGGAGGCCATGAAAATGACCAATACAGAATCTCCAGCCCTCAAGCAATGAAAGACTTAGAAAGAGCACCCAGGGGTAAGAGGGAGGCAGGGAGCAAGCAGCCCTGAGAGTTCTTAAAGGGTCAGGCAATCATGACTTCAGACAATCTCAACTTCAAGTTTTATAATTATATGGTGCTCTGGCTCCCACTTCTCATCTTAAGCTGTCCAAGAGTCCATGGTGGATGACGGCATCCTTGGCACCCCGCCTTCCTCTTACAGGCTTCCCTGGTCCAGCTCTGGGGGATGGGAATGGGAATGGCTGGGGGTGGAGGGCAGATGCTGTGCTTTCTCTGAGCTGACTGGATATTCCATGAACCTGTTCCATGTTTCTTTCCTGACCATCTCCACACACCTTTGATCAGAGTGTCACAGGAAACACAAACCACAATGTCTATGCTTCACCAATTCCTTATAGAGGTTTGGAGTCATTTCCTTCTATTTATATTCACTCAGCTTCTCCAAATTGTATTCTCCATCTGTGTTGAAGCCTTGGGAATTTCTTTCTCCAGTCCCACAGAACCCTCTCCTTATGCCTTTAGCCTTTACATCGTTCCTTTTTCTGGAACTTGGACCTTGTGTTTGTTATTTGACATTTCTTCCTATGAAATTTCATCAGCTAGCAATCAGAGTTTGCTTCTATTTCTTCCCACATCATCCCAAAGGTTTTGGTTGGTCTTCTCTCTGTGGGGACATAATTTTTCTTTTTATTACTTCCTTCACCTTGCTACCAATAGCCTTTATTTGGCAAAAATATTCAGACGAGCCATTTTAATATGTCCCCATTCCTCCTAGCAGTGGTTTCCCATCTTTCTCTCTATATTTAGAACAAATCAACAGAGAATTAACCTTCTCCAAAAGCACCAGCATGCCCTATATATCCATCAGCACATGGAAAGTCTCCGCCCTAAATGTGGCCTCCAGCTCCAACTACCAGTCTTCCAGGGAATAAAATGTAAAGGTCTAAGGAAGATGCCATTTTTAGCAGTTTCATCAACATCTGTATTTCTCCTCCCCTTGACTGTTTTGGTTATTGCCATTTTCTAGTAATTCAGAATTCACAAGAAGTCCTAATTTGCATTAAAGTCTCTCTCTCTCTGTCTCTCTCTCTCTCTTTCTCTCTCTCTCTCTCTCACTTATTTATTTGTTTTTTGATTCAGTAAAGCCCAGACACTTGTAGCCTCTGTTCATCTCGAAACTCTTAGCAGTGTTCCAAATAGCTAAATGCTGGTCTTCACTTCCTTCATATCATGCCTTCCTCTCAATCTCTCTTTTTCCTCCTATTCACTCTTTCCTAATGTCTTAGCTGTTTCTTCTTCTCCACCTGACTTGAATTAGTCCTAAGCATTTTTTTCTATCCACAATTTCTTTGATGATGCCATCTGAAGTCATAAGTATAAGTACTGCCTCAATGTTAATGTCTTTCACATTAATATTTGGACTTGCATATTTCATTAATTTGTTTCCCATACTTGTAGGTCTATTGAGCCTTGCAAATTTACTGTACATTAAATGAACCTACTTATGTCTCCTCTACCAATTCCCCAATCTGCTGTATGCTTGCTTTTCTATCCTTCAGTAAATGTACTACCAAATGCTTAGTTGACTAGCCACAGTTCAAGCAAGCTTCTCTGATTCTTGTGTTTGCTTTGCCTTTACACTGAATCTATCAGGACATCTCCTAAAAACCTATCTTCAAAATATAATCCCAGCTGGATATTGCAATTCATGCCAATGATCCTAACTGCTCTGAAAGCTGAGTTCAAGGCTAGTCATGGCAAAAAAAAAAAGTTTCCAAGATCTTCATTTCAATCAATGAAAAGCTGGGAGCTGTAGTGCATGCCTCTCATCTCAGTAAGACAGGAAAGTTTAAAAAGAGGACTATAGTCTGGCTGACCCTAGGGGCAAAAACCAAGACTGTACTCAAAATTCTTTCTGTTGAGGATAGTTGAATATCAGTTCACTTATTCAATCATTTATATATTAACAAGAATTCCTTGAGTACTTACTAATCATCACTGTGCTAGACATTGAAGATACCGATTTCATGAAAAGTAAACCAACTCATTCCCCAAATTGGAGAGGCACGTAGGAGCTACTAAGAATAACACCTCATCAAAGGAGAAACACAGAAGCAGAAATCAGAGCCAACATTGAAAAACCTATATATAACTGATGAATTGATAAAGCCTAGTGTAGATAAAGCAGAGAATTTATCCACAATCGTTGGGACGCACTCACATTCTTGTAATTTCTTTCTGGAATCTCAACTAGGTTTCCATAGTAGAGAGCAGAAGAAAAACCTCCTTGACCATCCTGCCCCAAAGGGGGATATACTGACATTTTAAAACACATTAGCGCATGATGCTGCTCTCAGAAAAGCCTACCCTCAAGAGAAAATATTTTATCAGTGACTAACAGATCATGGAGTTATAAGAGCTCAGCTGAACTAGGGAAAGGAACTTTCTAACTCCATCTCCTTCTAGCATTCCAAACAGAGGAAAGAAAATACAAAGGAGCCAATATACTTCCCACATTGCCAATTGATATCAACCTGGATGTAGAGAATCAAAGTCCAAAATTACTTATGAAGTTCACAGTTCAGGGACACAGTCTTGTAAAAGACTGAAAACTAATGATCAACACTATATACTATATTTTAGAATTCCAATAATCCATAATTCTTTCAAATAAGTAAAAATGGAATAGCTCCTAGCTACTCAGAAGGCTGAAATCTGAGGGTAGTAGTTCAAAGTCAACCCAGGCAGAAGAGTCCCCATGAGTCTTCTTAACTCCAATTAATCATAAAACTCCAGAAATGGCACTGTGACTTAAAGTCGTGGAGCACTAGCTTTGAGCAAATGAGCTCAGAGACAATGCCTAAGCACTGAGTTTAAGAAAAAAATAATAAAATAAGCAAAAATGTCCATATAAACAGCAAGCATCTTAACATCACACTACAAAGCACTTTGCTTAGTAAATCATGTCTAGCTATCAAAAAAATTACAAAGCACACCCTAAAGGCAAGAAGAACGTAAAAAACTGAGAAAAATATCAGAAATAGACAAAGATATGGCAGGAATATTAGAATTACCATACGGGGAAATTTTTTGAATTATGGTTAATTTCCAAGGGATCTAATAGAAAACAAAAAATATCATGTCAGAACAGGTGGAAAATGTAATCAAAGAGATACAAAGTCAAAAAATAAGAGATGAAATGACAGAGATTAAGAAATACATTAACAGAAATAAAAAGTGCCTTTAATGAATTCAATAATAGTCTGGCCGTTGATGAAGAAAAACTCTACAACTTTGAACTAAACTAATAGATTTTTTTTCAAGGGAAAAACAGAGACAAAATACAAAATACAAAAATACAAAATACAGAAAAGAAAATGGAATAGAATGGCCAAGAACTGTCTACAACTTTGGGAGAAGAGATATAACCTTCAAGTCATGGAAATATCAGAAGGACAGGAACAAAAAAGGAGGAGAATAGATGTATGCAGTGATATAAAGCAGCTGACTGAGAATTTCCCCTACATTCCTAACAGACACCACAATACAGACCCAAGAAATCAAGAAAACAAAATAATAAATCTCTAAAAACAGGCGCCAATGGTTCAAGCCTGTAATCTTAGCTACTCAAGAGGTTCACATCTGAGCATCAAGGTTAAAGAAAGCCCAGGCAGGAAAGTTCATGAGACTAACTCCAATTAACCCCCCAAGTGGAGCTGTGGTTCATGAGATAGAACACCAGACGTGCAAAATACCTAAGTTAGAGTACAAGTCCTTGAGTTAAAGCACCAATAATGGCATCTAAAAAAAATACCTGTATCTGCACATATCATTTAAAGTTTCTGAAAATTAAAAACAAAGAAAGAGGTGGGTTTTTTTGTTTTTTGGGGGGGTCCAGTCGTGGGGCCTGAACTCGGCCTGGGCGCTGTCCCTCAGCTCTTCAGCTCAAGGCTAGCGCTCTACCACTTGAGCCACAGCACCACTTCCGGCATTTTTCTCTTTGCTTATGTGGTGCTGAGGAATCGAACCCAGGGCCTCAGGCATGCAAGGCAAGCACTCTACCACTGAGCCACCTTTCCAGCCCAAGAAAGAGGTTTTGAAAAACAAAACAAAACAAAACACCATGCCGGGCACCAGTGGCTCAAGCCTGTAATCCTAGCTACTCAGGAGGCTGAGATCCTAGGATTGCGGTTCAAAGCCAGCCCTGGCAGGAAAGTCCATGAACCTCTTATCTCCAATAAATCACCAGAAAACCAGAAGTGGTGCTGTAGCTCAAGTGGAAGAGTGCTAGCCTTGAGCTGAAGAGCTGAGGGACAGCGCTCAGGCCCAGAGTTCAAGCCCCACAACTGACAAAAAGAAAAAGGAAAAAAAGGGAAAAAACCAAACACCTTATCTTTTAATGAAGAACTTGCAAACAAGCAAGGGGTAGAGAGATATATTTAAAGTATTGACCACAAAATCACCACTAACTTAGAATTCTATGCTCTTATTCTATACTGTCTTTTTTGAAGTGAAGGAGAAGTAAAGATTTTTGCAATAAAAATGAGAAGATCTTGCTTCCAGAGAGTATGAATGAAAAAAATATGTGAAAAATAAGTTCTCAAAAAAATCATATGTCAGAAGTCATGTCTATATCAATAAAAATGTGAAATAAGCAACACGCAAGAATGATGACAAACCAAGTTTTGTGTTGTGATAGATACATCTAGATAACAGTTTGTTCAAAACAATAGCAGTCAAAAAGAAACTTATAGACCAATATCTAAAATACTCCACCAAAATATTTCCAAGAAGAATCTAACATCATATAAAAAGAATTATACCACACAACCAAGCAGGATCCATTCTCCATATGGAATCTCATTGCAAATAAATCCATACAATCTTTCACATCAACAGGCTAAAGGAAAACCATATTGTCACAACAGAAAAAAACACTTTGCAAAAATCAGGCAACCATTCATGATCACTAAGTAACTGGCTAGACAGAAATGTCCTCCACTTCACGAAGAGACCCCCAAAAATCTTTCAACTAACATCATACCCTTACATAATGAGGAACTAGGAAAACAAATGTGTTCAGTAGCTCTAGTTGTATTTTTATTGTTTAATTTTAGTAAGACCATTTTTTATTAAGACGCTGTGGTAAATGGGAGACTTCCTTGTGACATTTCCACATGTGCATAATATGTGTGTGTGTGTGTGTGTATATATATATATATGTATATACATTAAATAGACAAATATGTCAACCACATACATCCTCATTTATCCTTACTCCTCCCATTATAGATGCCCCCTACAACAGAGTTTGCTTTCTCTTCCTAATATGCATTTTAATTTTCTAGTGTGTATTAACTATATCAAAGAATTTTACCATGATATTTTAGGTGTGCATGTATTATATATCAAAATAACCCTCTCAGTCGGGCACCAGTGGCTCACACTTGTAATCCTAGCTACTCAGGAGGCTGAGATCTGAGAATCATGAGTCAAATTCAGTCAAGGCAGCAAAGTCCTTGAGACTCTTAACTCCAGTTAATCATAGAAAAAGCCAGAAGTGGCACTGCGGCTCAAGTGGTAGAGTGCTAACCTTGAGCATAAAGGAGCCCAGGGACAGCACCCAGGCCCTGAGTTCAAGCTCCAGGGCAGGAAAAAAAAGTAAATAATTAAATAAAGAACCCTCTGTTTCCCCATCTTCTTTCCTCCTAGTGATCTCTTCATTAAGTGTTCATATGCATGTGTGTGTGCAAAAATTTTAAACATACATACGTATTTGTATGTGTGTTTCCATATATGTACATGTCCATTAATATGAATGTCTTTTAGTTCTAACTTCTACAGGTGAGTGAAAATAGGCAATATTTGTGTTTTTGTGCTTGCCTTATTTCACTCAGCATGATCTCCAGTTCCATCCATTTCCCTACAAATGATATTATTTCATTTTTCTTTATGGCTTCATAATATTTGATGGTACATATATACCATTTTTGTTTCCATTCCTCTGGACACTTTGAAAGATTCCTCATTTTGGCTATTATAAGCAGTGGTGTACTAAATGTAGCATGCAAAATTTTTCTTAAATATTGATTGACCCTGCATTAAGTATATGCCTGGTAGAGGGAGGTATGGTGGAGTCTTCAGGTAGGTATATTCTAAGCTTTTAGAATTGCCTCTACTCTGATTTCCACAGTGGTTGCACTAATTTACACTCCCATCAGCAGTGTATTCTGTTTGTGTTTTCTCGAATCCTCAACAGCACTTGATGTTGTTTGTTTTCTTGATGATTGCCAATCTATGTCACACAGAATTTTAGAATTTTAGAACTCTGATTTGCATTTCCTATATAGAAAAAGATGTCAAACATTTCTTTGTCTATTAGCTTTTTGTACTTCTGAGAACTGTCATTTAATTTGCTTGACAATTTATTTGTTGGATTATTTATTATTTTGCTATTTATTTTTTATCTCTGTGTATATGATGAATGAAAATCTTTTATCCATTAAACAGCTAACAAAGATTTTCACCCATTACAGAGGTTATGTCTTTATTCTGGTAATTGTTTCTTTTACCTTGCAGAAACTTTTTAATTTAATGCAATCTCATTTACCAACTCTCATTCTTTTCTTCTGGGAAAATGGAGTTCTCTACAGAAAATAACTACCTGTGATTATAACTTGCAGAGTTTTCCCTAAATTTTTCTGTTGTAGATTTAAAGTTTTCTGTTGTATGTTGAGTTCTTTGATCCATTTGGTGTTGATTTTTGTAGGGTAAGAAATAAGGTCAAGGTTCAGTTTTTTTGCATGTAGATAACCACTTTTTCAGCACAATTTATTGAAGAGACTTTTATCCGATGTGTGCTTTTGGCTCCTTTTTCAAAAATTAAATGGCAGTAGCTTTTATTTTTGAGTCTTCTATTTATTTGTTAGTTTATTTATTATTTATCTGCTTTAGATTTTTTATTGTCTTTAAATAATTGCAAAGGGGTGGCCATTTTACAAAGTAGTTTATAAATATAATGCATCTTTTTTTTTTGCTTCCTTTAAAAACTATTCTTATTGGCTGGGAAGGTGGCTCAGTGGTAGAGTGCTTGCCTTGCATGCATGAGGCCCTGGGTTCAATTCCTTAGCACCACATAAGTAGAAAAAGCTGAAAGTGGACTGTGGCTCAAGTGGTAGATTGCTAGCCTTGAACTGAAGAGCTGAGGGACACTGCCCAAGCCCAGATTTCAGGCCCCATGACCAACAAAAATATATTTTAAATTATTTTAAAGTAGTTATAAAAACGAGTTGCCATTCAACAAAAATCCATTGGTCTTCAGGCTTGTTTTTGTGTTAACAGTATACTGTCTACACGTCTATGGTTTTGCAGTATGGTTGTATTCCAGTATCATGATACCTACAACATTGTTTTTTTGTGCTCAGGATTGCTTTTGCTATTTAGGGTCTTTTTCAAGGCTTGTGGTCTGCAACTTGAGCTATGGCTCTACTTTTTTTTTTTTTTTTTTTTGCTGGCTAACTGGAAATGAGAATGTCACAGACTTTCCTGCCTGGGCTGAATTCATACTTAGTTGTTCAGTTCTCAGCCTTCTGAGTAGCTAACATTATAAATGTGAGCCACCAGTGCCTGGCTATTCAGGGCCTTTTAAAAATTCCATATGAAATTTTCTATTTTTTTGTAAAGAATTATACTGAAACTTTGAATCTGTAGATTGATTTTGGCAATATGACATTTCATGTTATTAATTCTGAAAATCTATAAGCTATGGGAATTTTCTTCACAATTGGCTGAATTTGGAATTAGCCTCTATGTCTTGAACAAATAATTCAACAGTGGTATATCCAGACAGTGGAATATTAATCAGTACTGAGAACAAATGAGCTTTTAAGCCATGGAAAGATGGAAAGAGAACTAAAATGTTGATTGCTAAACAAAAGAAGCCAAGCTGGAGAGCCTAAGAAGATTGTGATTCCAACCATAGGATATTCTGGAAATGGCAAAGCTATGAACACAGTAAAGCATCAATAGTTTCTCATGATTGAATGGTTGGAAGAAAGGGCTAGGTACAGCAAAGAGCACCAATGGTTCAATGGATCTATTGTGTATATGACTATTGTTTCTATGATAATAGGGCAGATACATGTCATTATATATTGTGAAACCACTAAAAGGACCACATCAAGTATGAACACTAAAGTACAGTCTGCTGGACCATGATAGGTTTATCAGAGAAATTCACCCCTCTGGTATGGTCAATTGTTTGTGAGAGAGGCCAAGCATACATTGGAACAAGAGATATATATGGGAAATTTTTGTATCTTCTGTTCTATATTTCTGGGAACATAAAACTTCTGGAAGAAACCATATTCATTTCAAATATTAGTATATATAACCCTCTTTGACAGGAGAAATGGAACTTGATCATTCCTCACATCTGTGCTGTTGTGAAGTTTGGTACACAACTCACTACAGAATGAACCACAAGGGTAAAGCAACAACCACCAATAGATGAGAAACTGTGATTTGATCACATACCACTCTAGATAAGAATGGAATCAAACTTTCTGGAATCTACCATCTTATTCATGACCATTAGTTAAAATTAAAGATACCATTCATCATAGCCTTGACTTCTTTCCACAAATGACCCCATAGATCTTGACAGCTTAATTTTTTGGGGGGGTCCAGTTGTGGGGCCTGAAGTCTGGGCTTGGGCGCTGTCCCTCAGCTCTTCAGCCCAAGGCTAGGGCTCTACCACTTGAGCCACAGTGCCACTTCCGGCTTTTTGCTTTTTGCTTATGTGGTGCTGAGGAATCGAACCCAGGGCCTCATGCATGCAAGACAAGCGCTCTACCACTGAGCCACCTTCCCAGCCCCAACAGCTTAATTTTTTAAAATCCTTCTTATATGTTATATTTTGTATGTTTTTTAGCATTCAACTTATCTGGGGGAATTTGAATCCTTAAATAATTTTAAATAAATTGGTGACATAAAACAAATGCAACAATTAAACTGCATTATTAACTTTTTGAGGAAAAGAATATATTCAATTCATTTAAACTCAATTAACTTTTTAAATCAACACTGTAGTCACTATTATTAGATGTTTTCTTTTAACCATATCAAAAGAAATAGAAAAGGATCATGAAGAGACAGCAAGTCCAGTGAAATCTTCTAGATTAGAAGCTTAAAGTACTAATTCAACCATCAGAATTTTTTTTTTCCACAAGGAAGTTGAAATGCTTGACTATGCTTTGACCTACACTGGGCCCAGTTTGAAGTCTTGTGTGGTCTGCATTTGTGTGGCCACTTTTCGGCATGATGATTCACCAGTGGTTTTAGCTTCCAACACAGCAGAAGATTTTTTTTTAACTTGGGCATTGCTGGGAATTTTTCATAAAATTGGCTTTCTCTACTATGTGAAGGAAAGCAAACTGAATAAAACCAATCTATTGTTAGGCAGCCATAAGTTATTTCACACACTGATAGATTTAACGATTCCATTGAATCTGGTCGTGAGTCAGTGGTTGCTAGTAGGACTCAGAGTTCACTTTGGGTAGACAGTTCATGAAAGTTGGAGAGGGAAGGAAAACAAAGAAGGGGAAAGAGAGATTTGACTCCCTAAATCCAGACCTTAGTAGAAATTCACATAACCAGATTTGTTGTTTTATGTGACTTTGTGTAATCCAAAACCTTTATGTGTCAGAATAATCTACATTCTCTTAATTTTAAAAAAAATCTCTAAATAGTTGTACAAAGGAGGTGCCATAGCAATTTATGAATATGATGCACCTTCACCATTATCACCTTCAACATTCTTATACCCTTTGAGCCACCAATTCTCTTACTTTTCTTAAATTTGTGGTATATGAAATAAATTCTTGACTATATTCTTCCCCCTTCCTCCTTCATTTGTCTACCCTTCCCCGCTTAGGCCCCCCTTCCCCCACCTTGCATATACCCATTTCCTGCTGTTGATTGTGTTGGGTTTTGACCTAGTCTTTCTAAAAGTCTATACTATGTTAGCTCTCCATAGAGTCTATTATACTTCACTTCATTCATTTGTAACCACTTGCATAAACCACCCCATGTATTTACTTATAGATTTTTAGGCACATTCTATCTACCACAAGTGAAGGAAACACGCAGCCTTTGCTTCTATGAGTCTAGCTTACCTCACTTAATATATTTTTTTCTGTCTAATCCATTTCCTTATGAATGGTACAATATTCTTTCTGATATGTAAAATCCATTGTGTATATCAAGAAAATATTCTTTGTAGACACAATGGAATTCCTGTGTCTTTTAAATTTAATCTCTCTACAAGTTAAGACTCTGAAAAGCAGGGGTCTTTTTTAAAAACAATAAATATACCATATGATTAAAATAGCTATGTTAGTAAGAGAAATGCTGATAAACACAAAATATAGTAAACTTTTCTAGTCATCTGTGATAGATGAGGGAAAGACAATGCACAACTTTGTGTGATGTATAAAACAAGAGGTGTGTAGCACAAAAATAATTTCTTGACTCTTTTATTCCCATGCCACTGAACGAACAGTCTTCTAGTGTACAATCTGGGATATCGAAACAAACTATGAACTGAAATTTGCAGGAAATTTCATGCTAAATAACTCCTAGAGACTAATTTAAATTATTTTTCCAGAGTTAGAGAGAGGTGAATATGATTAAAATACATCCTATGAATGTATGGAAAGGTCATGATGATGTTCTTTGGGATGTCCAACTTCATACACAGCAATAAAAATGATTGTTTCAAGAATAATGAACAGTCCACTCAATTTTCAAAATTGTCTGCATGTGTATGTGTGTGTATTCTGTTTAAGCATTTTTTGGCACATACATTTTAAGTCATTATATTGAAGTTTATATTGGAATAAAACTGGAAAAAATAGTAAAGAGCTTGGTATGTTTGTACACAATTTACCTTGTATTTCACAATTGAAAGTATAAACAATGCACCTATTTGGAACCGAACCATCTATAGTTTCATATTTTTCCTGGTTATTTCCCTTGTAACATACTCTGCTTTAAACCAAAGGACGTATTTTCTCTAACTTGTATAACCAAATCCCCAAATGTGTCATGGAATTAATTTGAATGTCAGAGGTTTCTATTAAAGCATCTTATACAGAGTCAGAATCCTTAGGTCAAAGCAGAAAGTTCAGAGACTGTTAGGTGACTGTGGATTATTAGGAATTGTGGATACAGATGGAGGTGAGATTATGGTGGAATGAACTTCCTGAACATTTACTATGCACTAGGCCATAATCTAGAGTCACTGCACATGTGAATCCTAAAAACCCCAGAAAGAGTACATTATTATACTTATTTTATAAAGACAGATTTTGATAGATTAACTAACTTGCCAAAGTCTTCTAAAATTTGAGAAATCATCAATCATGAATTTTTAGGGTATTACATAGAGCTCCCCTATGACCCAGCAATCTCACTTTTGGGCATTTACCCAAATGATCACAAACAAGACCATACTAAAGCTACCAGCACAACTATGTTTATTGCAGCATTGTTTACCATAGCTAAGGTATGGACCCAACCCAGATGCCCCTCAGTAGATGAACGGATCAAGAAAATGTGGTATATATACACAATGGAATTCTATGCCCCCATCAGAAAGGATGACATTGCTCCATTTGTTAGGAAATGAAAAGACCTGGAAAAAATTATATTAAGTGAAGTAAGCCAGGCCCAAAGAAACATAGGTCCCGTGGTTTCCCTTTCTGCAATAACTAGTATATGTCTGAGAGAAACAGAAATGGTCAGATAAATTGATGTTAAGTGAAATGAACCCAAGTTAAGGACTCATGCTTTTTTCTTTCTTGATATTGTGTCTAACATATTTATAAGATATTTCTTTGTTGCTTTGTATGTCCCTCCCCCACAGTATAACCCCTGTTTTCACTGTATTTGATGTTGGTATAATTTGTGGAGGGGAGGGTAAAAAACAAATTGTTTAAATAGGGATACAGGTGGACCCATTGCAACAATGAGATGTACGAGATGTTATGTCAAAAATAAACTATACCTCTTTGGCGTGGAGGATAGTGGGAGGTGGCAAGATGGGGGGAGATGTGAAGGGATGGGAAGGGGAAACAAAGGAGGAGGCAACAATGCTTGATAAGAAATGTACTCATTACCTTGCCCATGTAATTGTAACCCCTCTGTATGGTATTTTCACAATAAAAAAAGAATTTTTAGGATATTATCTTATCCATAAAGACTTTTGTGAATCTAGAAATTGTGAAAAGGCTAGAGTTGGACAAAGTCACCAAGTTGGGGGAGAGAGAGAGAGAGAGAGAGAGAGAGAGAGAGAGAGAGTTCTTGTTATTTGGAATTATCCTGTGGCAAAGTTAGTTACTGTTTTCTTCATCTGCAGAAAGGGGGGAAAGTTGCTATCACAAATAATCCAGTATTTTATTAAGTTATTTGGGTCCATTTGTCACAAACCAATTTGTGTTTTGTTTTTCAGATTCATGACCTTGTGAGAAATTATTATTGAACTTTAATGCATTAAGCCTTTACTACTTCTCCTCATTTCGAGCTGTCTGTGTGGTCCATATATTCCCTGATATTAACATGGCACCCATCCACACAGGCCCTTCCAAAAATCAAACGAACATGGAAATAAACAAATAAATCTTATATTAATTGCACAAACTTCTCAGTGGTCTTTCTTGTGCATTTTCTCATCATCTTTCCACAAATCTTTGGGAGATAAAAATAAACTTTAACCAAGAGATCTGTCCTGTCTTATTTAACCTGTGGCCAGATGACAATTGGATGGCTCTGTGTGTAAAATGACCTTGGCTTGGTGCTCCAAATACAACACTTATTCTAAAAAATTAATTAGACTTTAATTTCTAAAGCTCACAAACTCTTGACTATTTAATTCATCAGAGACCTTCAAATTGCCTCAAACATTTGCCAGGGGCTTGGGCTTGACTATGTCCCAGGTTGTCAAGGCTAGAGAAGGGGACATGTGTGTGATATCCCCAAGCCCAGCCTCAAAGGGCTTGATTTCCACCATTACAGCTGGCCTTCTATCTCAGAGTACTGCTCTTCCAAAGAGAAGATATAATAAGAGTAATGACATTTTATTCAAGAAGCCAGCTGTCTTCAATGAAGGCAAACCATAAAGAGATCGAAAGCAATGGAAAGCAATTCCATCACTCACTAATTCTATTCTCACTTTTGAAAACATAGTTATTTTCAAGCCAGGAGAAGTAGTATATTCTTGTAGTTCTAGCTATTAGTTAGTGAGACCTTGTTTCAAGAGCTAAGCCAAATGGGACAATGCATAACTGGCATCCCAATTACATGGAAGGCAGTGGTAGGAGGGTTACAGTTCAAATCTAGTTCCAGGAAGACGTGTGAGATCCTGTACATGGTAATACACTTAATCTAGCAAGCACAGAGCCCTGAGTTCAAACCCAAAACCACCCACACTGGAAAATAATACAAAATTGTTTTCAGAACACTTACCTATATTAACATGAGAGGTTTGTTATTGTCATTTTAATATGTCAATTAGAAAGAGATATCTCAGTTGTAATTTAAGATGTAGTCATTCTAGGTAGATATAATTTTAATAAGCAAAAGCTGTTTAGAGCCTTCGATAATTTTCGAGTGCATAAAGTAATTATGAAACCAAACAATCTGAGAGCAAGTGGACTAGACTCATCTCAATAATTCTTTGCTAACTATAAAGCCAAAAATCTGCTTCTATGTCTGACCAACTTCATTCTTTTCAAAGAAATGGATTCTTTTTGAAATTATGGAACAGCCAGAATAATGTTACATAGAAAGTTTGTTCCTATCTTTTTTTCAAAATATTTCAAACTATTTTGGGAGGTACTGGATTTGAACTCAGCACCTCACTCCTGTTCTACTGTTTACATACCACTAGCCATACCTCTGGCCCTGGTTTTAACTGACCAGGATATTATTTACTGCCCAGCAATCACCTAAGCCACAATCTGCCTACTTCCAGCTCCTGGTCCTGGCTGGACTGAGATGGATGCCACCATGTCCAGCTTCTGTTTACTGAGATGAAATCTCTTGGACTTGGCTCCTCGGCTTACTTGTAACCATGATCATCTCTGACCCATAGCCTCCCATGTCATTTGGGAAGGCAAGCACATGCTCCCAAACCAGGGATGGGGCAAAAAGAGGCCTTAAAACCTTCACTGAGCACTGGTGGCTCATGCCTGTAATCCTAGCTACTCAGGAGGCTGAGCTCTGAGGATCACAGTTCAAAGCCAGCCTGAGCAGGAAAGTCCATGTGGCTCTTACCTCCAATTAATCACCCGAAAACTGGAAGTGGTACTGTGGCTCAAGTGGTAGAGCTCTAATGTTGAGCAAAAATGTTAAGGGACAGTACATACAAACATGCACACACACACACACACACACACACACACTCAAATACACAAACCTTTGCTTCTCAGGCTGACCTCAAATAGCAATCCTCTCATTCATCAGCCTCCCAAGTAACTAGGAAAACATTTCTTCTTGAATCCATGGAACCTATCTTTTCATTTTCTCACACATACTGGCAAATATATACCCTCACTCTGATACCTAAGGGCCGGATATCCAGGTGGGCATTTGTACACACACACACACACACACACACACACACACACAGAGTCTTGTATATTCTCTTTTGATAGCTTTTCTGATCTGGCAACTCCACGGGTTCCCTGGTGGGTCTGGATTTGCACTCGCTCCTTACATCACTGGGGAATGAGGGCGAGATACTAAGAAACCTCTCCCGGGCATGAGCAAAGAGTTTTATTTACAGCGCCAGGCAGCCGGTTCGTGGGTTTTTACTTTTGCACCAGGCACTTTTCCCGTGCACAATGCCTGAGGACTGCAGAAGGGCTGGTTTTCTTTCTCTGTGTCCCGTCAATAATGGCCAGGTCTCTCTCTCTTGCCATCAGAAGCTGGGAACGAAGAAAGGAGGACTGTAGGGGTTTCAGGTGGCAGCCGGGAGCTTGCCAGCCTCCCTGATACCTGAACCCTCCAGCAAAGGCCGTAGTCAACTCCCTCCAGCGATGGCGAACCCACTGATGTCTAAAGACATATAGTGACTTCTTCCCTGCCAAGGAAACCAAGCCCCTCTGCCAGGGAAGTCGCCAACCAGCGCTGCCTCTCCGGCGGCCTTCCCAGGGGAGGACAGGTGGGCATCCAGCATTGTTGTTTGTTCCGAGTCAGGCAGCGCTCTGCGCTCCGGGGTATCACTGTGTCAGCTCGCAGAAAAGGAGAGAACTGATCGAGAGATAGGGCAGACATGATAAACAGGACAACATCCTTCTCTGATCTCTTTGCTGATAGGAAAAGCAACCCAGTGGCGCCCACGTTCTGCCTGGCAAGTCAGTTCAGTCCCGTACACTGGCTGGGGACAGGGGCGCAGTCCCTTCACCATCCATCCCTCCACACCGTGGAGACGTGCTTCTGCCAGCTGCGATCAACTTTCCCTGAAGGGCCAAAGGAACACAGGATCCCTCTGCTCTTTTGTTCGTTTGTTAGTTTTGGGGTTTTTCCCTATCAAAACAAAAAGTGGAAACCTATTACTTTTTCAAAGGAAAAAATATCAAACAAGTCCAAAAAGTTAGTAAGATGATTATAAATATCCTATATTCCAAGATCTACTTTTTAACTCTTCTATCACAGGTAATTTGAATTCATAATTATTTTCCATTCATCAAGCGTGTGCATGTGTGCACGCGCCAGTACGCATCGGCATGCACTGGCCAGTACTGGCTTTGAACTCAGGACCTGCTCTGCCCCTGAGATTTTTTTGCTCAAGGTTACCACGTTAACACCATGAGTCACAGCCCCACTTTTGGCTATTTTAGTGGTTAATTAGAGATGAGTCTAATGGGCTTTCATGACTGGGCTGGCTCTGAACTGCTATCCTTCAGATCTTGGCCTCTTGAGTAGCTAGTGTTACGGGTCTAAGCCTCTGGCACATGGCTTCATTTTATTTTTCCACCAAGTAAAATAGTTACAAAATTCAAGCACAGATCTGTTTCATTCTATTTAATTACCGCACACCAGTTTGTTGTATTAATGTACTGTACATTCAAACATTCAACCAAGCCTGGTACTGTTGTTTCATGCTCTTATTTCTAGCGATTCAGGATTCTGAGATCTGGAAGATTATAGTTTAAGGCAAGCCCTGGTGGGAAAGTTTCCTAAAAACAGCTAAAAAATGCTGAAAGCATGGCTTAAATGGTAGAGTGCCAGGCTAGCAAGGATGAGGCTCTGATTTCAAACCCCACTACTAACAAGAAAAAAAAAGAAAGAAAAGAGAAATTCAACAAACTCCTGTTGATTTGTTCTTGAGTATTTTCTAGATTATTTTTAAATTATAGACCGCTCTTGTATTCTCATCCCTTCCCAGCTCTGGATGTCAATTTATTTTAATTTCCCTTTTATTTTTTGGTTCTGGGGCTGATCCTGGGACTGGTCCTGGGGTTTTGGTGCTGGGGCTGGTCCTGAGGCTTGAACTCAAGGCCTATATGCTGTCACTGAGCTTATTTGCTCAAGGCTAGCTAGCGCTCTACCACTTAAATCATCCCTTCTTGAGGTCAGAGACTTCTGCCTATCTGTTTTTCCAGCCTCTGTAGGGCCAGAAACAATGTCTAATATGCTGTGAGTCCTCAAATATTTTTTGGCTAAGTGAATAGATAAATGAATTTTTTTCAAAATTAATTATACCTATCCAATACAAGATACAGTATAATGTTTTGAGTTTTCTTTAAAAATTATTTGATATCTAAATTATTTACCTTCAAAGCTGTATAATAGTTAATCTCCTGTTGTAAAGGAAAGATCTGCTCTGTTTTCAAGTTAGATATCATTTACACAAAATAAGGCTATTTATTTTATTTTAATTTTTGTAACTATTCCTAATGGGATAAATTCATTCTAATTGCTCTTCAGTTAATTTCTTTCTTTCTTTTTTGTCGGTCATGGTGCGGGCTTGAAATCTGGGCTTGGGCACTGTCCCTTCAGCTAAAGGCAAGCACTCTACCACTTGAGCCACAGCGCCACTTCCTCAGTTAATTTCTTTTTTTTTAAATTTTTTTTATTTTATTTGTGAACATACTGTACAGAGGGGTTACAATTACATGGGCAAGATAATGAGTACATTTCTTACCAAGCATTGCAGCCTCCTCCTTTGTTTACCCTTCACATCCCTTCCCAGCCTCCCCCTTTCCCCCCCCAACCCCAA
>NW_012267377.1:2048538-2104531 GCF_000151885.1 Dipodomys ordii | reverse complement strand
TTTAATTTTTTGAGTTCCAAGTATATTTTAGATATGAGACCCTTGTCCGTTGTATGGCTAGTACTCAGTTAATTTCTTTAGGTATTCAATAACATTTGATGCCAATAATGATAATTTTGTATGTTCATTTCAATTATTCTGCTTTACTATTATGCCTTAATTGAGTTTTCTAGTCTTTGAAAAGCAAAGTTAAGTATGATATAGAGGGCATCTTTTTTAATCTACAATAAGAATTTTCTAGCCGGGCACCCGTGGCTCACGCCTGTAGTCCTAGCTACTCAGCAGGCTGAGATCTGAGGATCATGGTTCAAAGCCAGCCTGGGCAGAAAAGTCTGTGAGACTCTTATCTCCAATAAACCACTAGAAAACCAGAAGTGGAGATGTGGCTGAAGTGGTAGAGCGCTCGACTTGAGCTGAAGAGCACAGGGACAGGGACAGTGCCCAAGTCCAGAGTTCAAGCCCCATGACCAACCAAAAAAAAAATTTTCTAAGGTGTTAGCATTAAATTGACCATAAGTTTTCATTTCATGCTTTATGTATATGTATATATGTATATGTATATGGGTATGGGTATGTGTATATGTGTATGTATACATGTGTATGTGTATATGTATATGTATATATGCATATGTATATATGTATATGTGTATGTGTGTATATGTATATTTGTATACGTATATATGTATACGTATATATGTATATGTGTATTTGCAAGTAGTATGATGGCCATTGGAGAAGAGTGAGAGCAGAGGCTTTTGTCAGGTCACTGGGCCAATGAAGGGAAACAGAAGTTATTTTTATGATGATAATTATCTTAAAGTACATGTACCAATGTGTTTCAATTCATCATGTCATTTTATGAGTATAGTGCATCTCGATCAATGTTGCCCATCTTTCTCTGAATTCTTTACATCTTGTGAAATTCTTCCCAGGGAAGTCCAGAAGTTGACCACTGTAATTAATTTCAAAATATAATTACTTGGCACTCATCTGAATGAGCTCAGTGAGTCAGAAGTAAGCTCAGAGTCTATTTCTGGATTGGCTCTTTTGGTGGGTCATTGAAGAAGGCTAAAAGAGAGGTCAGTAGTAGTTCATATCAGTAATGAGGAACAAAAGCAATTGATTTTATCACCATGTTTTCACAAGCTTCTATTTTTACAAAGAATACATGTTAACCAAGACAGTCACTTAAACATCATTTGTTAATGTCTGAAGCCATTTGTTGTAATTTAAGGGTATGATGATCTACACATGGATTATATATTACTCTCTGAGTATAATAGTCTTCAGAAATAGGTATAAGAAATGGAAAAATAAAGAAATAAAACCAACCTTGTGTTCAGTTATTACAACTACATACTACTTTCCTGCATTTGATCCAGTTAACTTTATGAAATTTATTATTTTAAATAAAGTTAATTATTAATATATTAGTCAAATTAAGATAGCTTTTGACTATGGGACCAAAAAGTTAGTAAATAGAGATACACATATTGTGTGTGTGCGTGTGTGTGTGTATGTGTGTGTATAAAAACAAAGGCAGGAGGTACAGAGGCAGATTTCATTGGTCTACAGGATCTCCTATATGTAAAAGTGGTCTTTGACAAAATTTACTTTTTCTTTTCATGCCAGTACTGGGGTTGAAACTGAGGACCCAGGTATTGTCCTTTAGATTTTCACTCAAATGAGGGCTCTACCGCTTGAGCCACAGCACCGCTTCCAGCTTTGTGCTGGTTCATTGGAGATTAGAGTCTAACAAACTCCTACGTAGGCTGGTTTCAAACCTCAGTCCTCACCTCTCAAGCCTCCTGAGTAGCTAGGATTACAAGTTTGTGACATGGGAACATGAGAAATAGAAATACCAGGATTCTTCTCAAGAATGAGTTGCCATGAATTGTAGATCAAAAACTGTTAGAGAAGCATGAAAGAGCAGCCAGATGTTAAGGCTTTAATACTTAACTGAAATTTCCACTTGTCTCTTCTTGTCAGAGAGCAATAATGAGAATGACTTAAAGCCTAAGAAAGACAGCCAGTAGGTCAAGGCACAGGGAGGTCTGGCTCAAAGGATGATGACAGGATGGAAGAAATACCCTGGTGGAATAGATACGCCCTCAAACAGCCATTGGCCATTCAGCATCTCTGCTTGAGATGACCTCTTTAGCAAACATCCTCAGTCTCTCTTGGGAAGCTCACAGCCCTAGGAAAGGTATTATTTTGTTTTATGCCTAAATCTGAACTGTCCCTTGACTGAGGGTCATTGAGAATGCATCACGAAAAGCATCATCTGTTCCAATGTTTTCCTATTCCCCCCTCCCCCAAGTAAAGCTGTCCAGGATAAAATCTAGACAGCAAGATAATGACTACAGAGAGAAGGGAAGTGTGAGCTGGCCCCTCCCCTGTGGCTCCCATGCAGACATCAGATCATTCTGGCCACAAGACATGTTGTTTAATCTAAATGTTTAAAACTTGGTTTTCCTAAACTTTGTTGAAAATCCATTTCTTCAAATGCGTGTTTGTAGGTCTACAAAGATATCGCGTGCCAAATTTTGAGTTAAACATATAAAGAACAGTACACTTAGTGCCAAACAACTGGAACTTACCTAGAATACAAGTTTACTTTTGATGAGGACATTTATTTGTGAGGAGTGCAAATTAGAGAAGATTAAAATGAAATCATTTTTGTAATGGGTTGAAATCTATTTCCTTTGGATGAGAGAGCAAGAAAGACAGAGAGACAGAGAGAAAGAGAAAGAGACAGACAGACAGACAGACAGAGAGCACCATTTTCTTTGAGGTATGCTCAAATTAGAGTGACTTGCTTTGGTCCAGCTGCAGTACAAAAGGCAAAGCTCTAATAAGAAAAAGCACTTTTTTTTTTGCTGCCTAAGAGTTTTCAGTTTTTCTTGATTCCAAAGACATTATTGCATCTTTGAATTCTGAAAATTGTATACATGGTCAGAAAGAAGCTTTAGACTGAGGAAAAATTGAGATCTTTCCAGTGAAAACACGTTGATCTCTTTGGTTTTATGAAGAGAAAATGAATAGATAGAAATTTCTCAATTACACTTATTGATGAAGAGACCTGAACTTTAGTGAAATGTTCTGGTGGAGGCCATTGTAATACTCTTGTTGAAGGAAGTTGTCATGATCTTATGGGGGGAAAGACAAACTAATAAATTATTGAAATTATAAGAAAACACACTAGAATACTTTTATGTCTGGACAGTCATATAGGTATTTAAGAAAGACAGGACAATTTGGGAGGAAAAAATAACCTTGAATTAGGAGATCTCTGGGTAAAATATGCCTAATCTATAGAGATAGCAGAAAAACTGGGGTGGGGGGGAAAGAGGATAAATATTCAGAGATATTCAAAGGACCTTTATTTAAAATTCTTACTACTCTAATTCAAAATGGTCAAAAAACTAAGAAATGTACTCATTACCTTGCTCATGTAATTGTAACCCCTCTGTATGGTATTTTCACAATAAAAAAATAATCAAGGTCATAGGATAAGTTTCAGTTATACTATTATTCCAGAAACAAGCAAAAATAGAGATACTAAAGAGATACAGGTTTATCTCTTAAATGAAGAAATTATAATGACTGGAAAACATTTCAGGTTTGTATTTTCTTCAAAAAGTAATTAGTGAGCTATATCCACTCTGACTCTGGCTTGTGGGAGTAAAAACCCTTACCATCCTTATTCTGCCTCAGGATATTTTTTAGATTGTTTTCTCTTTTTATTTCTATGCATTTGACATTAATTGTGTTTAAGCTTTACATGAAGAAGGAACCCAGACAGGACAGTAAGCTCTATCATTCCATAAAACATTTCCTGTCCAGCCTGTTCAGGATCTTGGTGGAGACATCATTGGAATACTATACTGGAATGCTCCAGTATGGTAGAAGATATGTAAGATCAAGAATGGGTTCCTCCCAGTTCCAGAGTTGTGGCTCTGCTGATTATGAAGAAAAATAATAGCACAGACTTGAACATTGGCCTAAGGAGCAACAGGTCCCCAATGCATTCTCTGAAGCTCTTTCTACCTTTAATTTAGATATTTCAAGGGAAATTTAATCCATATGTTTTGGATTCATTTGGACTTAACTCATAAATATGCTTTATCAAAGGCTGCCAAGCTCTGTGCTCACCAGAATCAAGTAGTTTCATGGGACAAAAGTACAGACAGAGGAAATTGATATCCAAGATCCCACCACCCAAACAAGGAAGTGCAACCTCAGGTTCAACAACTGTCTATAAATAATATCTGAGCAGTATGTTTCCTTGCAGCATTGTCATGGCAAAAACAAGCCACTTCGGCCTGTTAGGGACATATACGGGTGCACCTGAAATAAATACTTGTCACTTCCTAAGCACACATCACAATGCAAATGTCTTTCCTGTCAGTTCCAGGAAATTTAGCCTCACTAATAAGAAAATACAAGTTCTATTTACCTCAAGATCTTCTAAAATCTGGACAGACTTTTCTTTCTCTCTCCCCCTCTTTCTGCCTCTTTTCTGTGCATACCCCTGTCATGAGAAGTTCACCACATCATGGTCTGAGCAGATAATTTTGACTTTACTTTCTCAAGTTTGCCTTGCTCAGATACTTTTCCAAATATCAAATGATAGAGTATGGTTATTTATGACTTTTCTCCCATACTAAATCTTTTTCCTTTGAGATGATTGTTCTTCATACTAGGTAATAGATGCTTTGTAGGTAATGAATTCATATAGATCCTGTGGAATAATGCAAAAATGTGTCTCTATGAAGATAATATTACAGATGCCATCTATTGTTATTATTAGTATTCTAGTTTGGCTTGAATGGTTCTGATTCAATTTCTCTCTGTATATATATATATATATATGCATATAAATATCTTGTATCTATACATAAATATTTATGTATCAAACACTGTCTTTCATGGCGATATTTGCTTTTCTATTTATTCTATGGGGCCTAATGCCTGTGTTTTGGAGAGTTCCTCAGTGAAGAATAGGAAATTCCTGGCTTATTTCCACAGCAGCTTAAATTTCTTGTGCCAGTGGCACCTAATACCTCAAGCATCTAAGGACATCTAATAACCAAACACAGTTTAGGCATTAGAGCAAAGTTGGCAAGACTGTTATCTTAACATTCTCATATTATAGAAACTGAGAGACAGATATACACAGACAGAGACACAGAGAGAGATCAGGAGAGAGAGAAAGTAGTTCAGAGCATTAGGACCGATGGATGCAGGGATGCATGCATGATGATTTCTCATTTTTCAGTTATACAGGACAGCAATGCCTCTATGTACAAAAAGCCCAATCACTTGTCCATCTTCCCTTACATTTCTTATCTAAAGGACTCTAACTGCCATCATGATGTTTGTTGATTTGTACAGGTGAAGAAGAGGATGCAAGATAAACAACTAGCTAATACTATAAAATAGGATATAACCATCTTTTAAAGCGCATGGCTCACTAGGCTAAATAGCGGAAGAATTTTTGGACTTGTGAAAGTCAATGACATTCTATTTTCCATTCAACAGGAGAGGCTGTGACAGCTTGTTGGTAAGAGAGAGAATGCCAAGTTGGTTTGAAACTGAGTGGAATTAACTCAGGTTGTCCCTCTTTTCTGTAAGGATGGATGGTATCAGATAAGGCTCAGTTCTCAGAGTTGGAAACACCAAACAGTGAACTTCTCCAGGTCCCAGTTTGGTAACTATGCTTTACCTACAAGCCTAAATCCATCCAGGTGGGTGTGGTGATGTTTTTTTGTGTGTGAGGTGTAACAAGACACCAGGTAAAGGAGAATAGAGACAAAAGATGGAAGAGAGACAGAGAGACAGAGACAGAGAGACCGAGAGAGAGGGAGGAAGAGAAGGAGGAAGAGAGAGAAAAAAGAGAAAGAGAGAGAGATAAAGAGAAGAGAAACCAAGTAGGCAATGTTTACTGATTTTCAAGCTGGCTTCCAGTTCCTCTCCTGGTTTCAGTGCAAGACAAACCAGGAGGCAGTGGTGCTTCTAATCCTTGGTTTGAACAGCTCTGCTGGACTGAGGCAGTCTTGGCCTAGCCTTGGCGCCTTCACTTGGGCTACACCACTACCACCTGGTCATCTTCCTTCCTCCTTGAGACAGACAGCTCCTGAGCAGCTCGCCTCTCCCTTGCCCAAAGCCACACAAAACCCAGTTCTCGCCACTGCTGTGAGCTTCTCATAGTTATTTGGCTCATAAATCTCAACTTCCAGCTCTTGCGATACTTCTGTGAGGGACATCCAAGGGGTGCCATTGAGCCTTACATGGGCTTCTCTTATTTTCAGAAATGCCATAAAGGTAATGATGGAGACAGCAGGGGCACTTAGAAATGAATGCCCTGGGGAGGGGGGAGGGGAGGTGCTAGGGAGAGGATCTTAGTAATGAACAGTACCCTCCTGAGTTATAAGACACTTCAATCAATTCTAGCACCATTTGGGTACTCACCAAAAAAAATGGAGTCTTGCCAGGCACCAGTGGTTTATGCCTATAATCCTAGATATTCAGAAGGCAGAGATCTGAAGAACAAGGTTCAAAGCCAGCCTGGGCAAGAAAGTCCATGAGACTCTTATCTCTAGTAAGCTACTCAAAAAAGCCAGAAGTTGCACTATGGCTCACATGATAAGGTGCTAGCCTTGAGCAAATGAAGCTGAGGGACATGCTCAGGCCCAGAGTTCAAGCCCCAGAACCAGCAAAAAAAAAAAGAAAGAAAGAAAAGAAAAAGGAGTCTTAATAGAGGAATGGTGGAGATGTGGACATAGTGGCAGACACAATGGGGAGCTGGGGAGAGTTTAGCTCAGAAAGAGCAGGAAACCTGCAACCAACTATTGCAATAAAGAATTCAGAGCCATAAACCAAGTGCCACCAGGGAAAGGGTTTTACAAAATCTGGGGAGCTGCACAACCTCTCCTCATACTCAGCCTCTCAGGCTCTTGAGGAGATAAGCAAGCAAGTCCTTATCCCAAGGGAACCATAAGCTCTCACCAACTGAAGAAGCTGCATAAACCATGCTGGGTAGCAGTGCACAATGAGAGAGATGGAGTCATGATTGATGGGCTTCTATGAAGATGAATGTCAAACAAGCCAGAGAAGCAAGGCAGGCTAACGTCAACCTATGCAGACAGATGCTAGAACCCTTGTTTCCTAGTGCAAGTGATGGAGAATTCATTATCAGGGTAATAGGAGTGCAAGCTCAGTAGCTTGGACATAGCTAAGTACCTCAGCTCTGTGGTCCTATGGGATTTCACAGCATTAAAGGTAGGGGTGTATGTGTGTCTGTGTCTATGTCTGTGTCCATCTGCTACATCCTTATTCTTCTGGTAATGCTTCTTGGTTGCTCCTGTTGAGGCAATCTTCCCTACTCTCAGTCCTCCCCACTCCCAGTCTCAGGGCGAACAAGCACCCAATACCTGGGTCAATCTCCTTGCCCACCCCCCAAGGCCACAGGAATTGGTGCTGGATTGAGCATGTGTCCATTTTGATCCAATGAAGAAATGGCATAGGATCTATGACAAAGCTATTGGCAAAATAGCATTTTTAAATGTTTTTTATTGTAAAAATACTGTACAGAGGGGTTACAGTTATATGAGTAAAGTAAGGAGTACATTTCCTATTGAGCAGTAGAACTCAAAAAGTAAAATCCCCCAACAACAAATCCTCAAAGAAACAACTGCCCAATAAATAAAGACTTAAAGGGAAACTTCTCTGAAGAGGAAATAAGAATGGCCAACAGACACATGAAGAAATGCTCAACCTCCCTAGCTATAAAAGAAATGCAAATCAAAACAATATTGAGATTCCACCTCACCCCAGTTAGAATGGCTATAATCAAGAAATCCAATAACAACAGATGCTGGAGGGGATGTGGCCAAAAGGCAACCCTAGTGCATTGTTGGTGGGAATGTATACTTGTTCAACCACTTTGGAAAGTAGTATGGGGGTTCCTCAGAACCATATAGAGTTCCACATAGAGCTCCCCTATGACCCAGCAATCCCACTTGTGGGCATTAACCCAAATGATCACAAACAAGGCCATATTAAAGCTACCAGCACAACTAGGTTTATCCAGCATTATTTACCATAGCTAGGTTACAGTATTTTTGTAAGTTCTGTTTATTGTAATGATGGATGTGTGAAGCTTTAGCATGTATAGAAAATAAAACAGTGCTGATGGCATTATATAAGCTCATGGATTAACTCTGCTGCTGGAATTTACAGTTAAATAACCAGCTGTATATCTTTTCCTGATTCCACTATAGTAATTGGGTTTTCTATCATTTGCATTTAGGAACCCTGCCTAATGCAGAATAATACTAAGTCAAACAAACAAACAAAAAGACTGGTTTATACAAAAACATATACATTCTAAATTAATAAGCAGATTAACTGGAATGAGAGTTTGAGACTGTAATGAAGAAACCATAGAATTATCTCAATAGATATTAACATGCATTGGATAGACTCCAACACTATATGTGATTTTTCATTTTAATCAAAGGCTTTGGTAAAAGTGTATGATTACTTTTGTTTTAATCAAATTCAGAAACATTTATCATGTGTGTGTGTGTGTGTGTGTGTGTGTGTGTGTGTGTGGTGTATGTTGGTACTGGAACTTGAACTCAAGGCTTCTAATTCTCTCTTTTTTTGCTCAAAGATGGAGCTCTATCACTTGAGCTACAGCTCCACTAATGGCATTTTGAGGGTTAATTGGAGACAAGAGTCTCAGACTCTGGCTGTGAGATTCTGGGCTGGCTTTGAGCTGAGATCTTCAGTTCTCAACTCCCTGAATAGCTAGGATTACAGACCTAAGTCACTAATATCAGACTTCCACAAACATTTTTTTTGATGGGCCCTGGGGCTTAATTCAGGGCCTGGGCACTGTCCCTGAGCCTCTTTGTACTCAAAACTAGTATTCTATCACTTAAGTCACAGCACCACTTCTGGCTTTTTCTGAGTAGTTTATTGGAGATAAGAGTCTTATGGGGACTTTCCTGTCTGGGTTGGCTTGGAACCATGATCCTTGAATCTCAGCTTCCTGAGTAGCTAGGATTACAGATGTGAGCCACCAGTGCCCAACCAGATTTTTATTTTAAAGGCCATACTCAGTGATGAGACTCTACAGGGATTCTAATTAAGGCAACTAGAAGGATAAGCAAATAGATCAAGGATTTACAGACTTGATACACAAATTCCTGACAGGGTTGTATTTTTTTTCTTTGTCATTGTGGGAACTTGAGCCAATGACTCTAGTGATCATAGGAAAAACTGAGAGAGAAGCTAAAACTTACTCTAAAAGACATTAAAATGTATTTCACTGCAACAATAATACAAGTACTACATGACTGGCATAAAAATTGACCCATGAACCAACGAATATTTTTAGTGAATGTAGTTTATAAAATGGAACTGACTTATTAGAAAGGATATAACTTTTTGAAACTTAAAATCAATAGCAAAATAAGAGAGGAATAAGAAGAGCTTAAGAAAGAAAGAAAAAATTAGCAAGCTGTCCCAGTCATTCTTAGGGAGATAAGAAGTTAATCATTCAAGAGGAGAAAGAATTACAATAAATATCAGAAAATTAACTTCTTCCTTCACAGTTTTTTTCCTAATTCAAGAATAATACTGATACTACATTTGAATCCTAACTAAAAGACATGTTTAATAAATCTCAGGTCCAGAAATAAACTCAAAGTGTCAACACAGGAAACACGTACTCACAATCTGCTAATGGAAAAAGAATTGTTTAAGCTTTTTCTGGAAAGCAATTAGGTCACAAGCATGAGGCACCTTAAACAGTTCATACTTTTTAATCCAATGAATCTGCTCTAGGTGTATGAGGATATAATCAGAGATTTAAAAACCACCAATAAAAGCACAACTGTTCAAAACAGCTTTATGCAAAGCAGAAAAATCTGACCTAACTGAATAAGTTATATCCAGTTTTATTTTGAAAATCCTGGGCATGCTTTCTAACACATTTTGAAAATAAACTTTAGAATATTAGAAAAAATACTTTTTATTAAGTGTAAGTAACAGAATTATGGGCTATTTTATTACTTATAAATGTTTGGTTTTATTTGAAATTTTTTATGAAGGTTTGACAGGAAAATGAAAGGGAATTTTCTATAAACAAATGAAAAGTGCTAGGATTTATTTATTTAATCAAATTATACATTGAATATGCATAAACACATTAAGTTATATCACAATCATTTTTCATTCTAGAAATTACATTTATTAAACAGATGTATAAAGGCATGCAGTTTTAATTTTATGTGTTTTATATTTAAACTAGCTCACAGTTTTGCTTTTTTCAAAGAAGCATTTTCCAGACATTTTTTGAAATAGGCATGCCAGCTTTAGTTATGTATAAATTGTATAGATTAATCTTGTCACTTTAAGAATATGAAGAAGGTTGGTGCTCGCGTCTCAAGCCTATAATCCTAATTACTCAGAAGGTTGGGATCTGAGGATTAAAGTTCAAAGCAGAAAACTCCATGAGAATCTTATCTCTAATTAACTAGCAAAAATCTGGAACTGGAAGTGTGGCTCAAGTAGCAGAACACCAGCTTTGAATAAAACAAACCAAGCTAGAGCACAAGGCCCTAAGTTTTGACAGAGATCCCTGCCCCCTCCCCGTACACACACACCACAGAAATGAAGGAGGGCATGTTTCTACATTTCTTCCCTAGGTTCCTTGGTGATCATTCTTAGAAAATATCTAAGGGGAAAAATTTTTCAAAGTATGGCTTTGAAACCCAATGCTGGTCTATTCTTCAACCTTTTTACAATGCCAAACAAGGTTAGGAAGATGCTCTAGGATATTCAGTCAGTACACACATGGATCTACAGATAAGCGCGTGCTTTGTTGGCTGGGGTTTGATCATCTGCGAGATGGGGATTAAGAAAACCATCCACACTGTGCCCCTGGCACATCATAAGTCCTGGGGTCATGTTCTCTGTATCTCTCTTCACATCCCTGGCACTTCAGAGCCCCCCTGAAGGCCACAGATGTAGGAGAAGCCTGCTGCCAACTCCATGGTTGGGTCCACTTCCCAGATGGCCTCCTCCCTCTGCCCGGGCTGCGTTTCACTCTAGGAGAACATGACCCAGACACACCCAGGGCAAAGGCACGTATCCAAGCTTCTCTGATGGCTGGCCACATGATTAGAAATCTATTCCTTTGTAGACTATGAATCATTTATTGATAGCAATAGTAGACCAGGAATTCCTACACTGAATGCTCAGGTATTGTCTGTCACTTCAACCCAAATCCTTTGCATGGGAAGGTAACCTTCCACCTCCTGGATTTTCCCATTCCTGTCTCAAAATGGCCTATACTTTCTATGTATGCTGAGGAGGTAGCATGCTGCTGTTCCTTGCTTGGAGGGGGCAGCAGATGATGTCTGGAACTCAGCTTTTCTCTATGGCATGAAGTTGGACAGAAGAAAATATTTCACTGCGCTTTCATGGACTCTATTTTCTTCCTACAAAGGGGTTTTTCTAAGCAAGTCAGTTTATATCCCACGGATAAAGGACCTGTCTTAAGTCAATCATGAGGCAAGCACCTTCCTCCATAGGGATTATATTCTAACAAGTCCTTTTTGTGAGAGCTCACCTCAAGCCACCATTTCCAATAAGTTAGAGATGAGAACCACTTCCTCTGCTAGAATACAAATGCCCAATGGGTGGTGGAAAGATACACCACTATGCTCTTGTTCCTCAAGGATTCTGACAGGAGTGGGGAGGGCAGGGGGAACAACACAAAAACACTGTTCTCTAGATGTTACCAGGTGGATCAGGATGACAAATACTCTTCAGGAGGGAGAAGGGGATTAAAGATCATAGCCTCATTCCAGCGGCTTGATCTGGGCCCAAGGTACCAAGTATAGTAGCTCCAAGCATCCTGCCCTCTTCCCCAAGGGCCCCTTTCTGTCCATTTCAGTCATTTTCTGTATTTTTGTATGTTCACAACTTCTTGGACTTTTCCTCCTCTTGGTTAAAGACAGCTTGCCTTGTTTCCCTCCAGAGTGGCTGAGGCTAGATACCTTTGGCACCTTGGCTACAGTGAAAGGAAGAAAATGAGTTCTTCCAACAATTTAATAACAATTATTTTTTCGTGTGAAAGGAATGGTAGGGAAGAAGGCAGGGATCTCCAAGATGGCCACCAGTGATATTATAGGAATCTCATACTCACTATTTTCCCCCAAATTTATTTAATCCATCTCAAATTTTCCTCTCTAACCAATTCCCTGACACCTCCAGCATTCTCCAGTACAACTGAAGCTGAGTAAACTTGAATAAGGACAAACAGTGCCACAGAGTTGTCACCGACAAGCCATTGCACTAGGTACTTTTTCTTTTTTTAGATACCCAATTTGAACTTTCTCATGTCCCATCTGCATCTTGATACCAGCACAATTGGAGACTTTTAAATACACCCAATGGACAGGTAACTTATTCCCTTTTTTTTTTCAGATTGGGAAATTCTCCCGGCTACTCACAGTAAACCAAACCCTCCTCTCCTTGGAAATCTCAGAATAGGTCTGTGTGATATCAAACACCTATGCTGGGAAAAACAGGAGCAAACAAAGCCATAAGGGGCTGCCTTTGAAATGGAGCCTGGGAACCTTTCTGCCACACAGCAGTATTTGTTTGCTTTCCTTGTTTCCCCAGACCTGATGCTCACCTGAAGCAACAACCTACACTTTGTCAGTTGCAGGGATGAGGAGGGGCAGGCAAGGGAGGCACTCTGGCTACTTGTCAAAGCATTCCCAACAAGAGACACTGTTCAAAGAGTTGGGATCTTAAGTAACCCTCAACCTGCCCTTCCTTTTACTTGGGAACATGCCAATGATTTCTGTGGATTCCACTTGGGCTCAACTCTGTAGTCATCCTTAAACCCAAAGCTCCTGACTGCCTCACTTTGGCGAGGAGTTGTGCTAGTGTGAGGATGGTAGGGACTGCTCACTGGCTGGCTGACACTGGCTTTGTGGTAGGTGATTTTGGAGCTGCCGCTTTCTTTGATGAACTCAAGTTGCGGAGATGGAAAGGATGAAGGAAACAAGGCAATGTCTTCCAGAAGCAGCCCAGTTGGCAGCCTATTAACCCCATGTTACTCTGGCAGGACCACACAGGTAGACCCTGCCCTCCACTGAAGATGAACAATAGTTAGGTTCTTAGAATCCTGCAGATGTTGCCGCTGCTTCTTAAAATGGCCCATAGTCATGGGATAATTCCTTGCCAGGATTGAAATGCCATACATGGCAAACTGACTTTGCTGAATGACACACAGGATACACCTGTGACTTCTTATGATGTCAAGGCCCAATAATTTTCTCTATTCTTGGACTTCCATCCACCTTCCTCTCGTTATTTGAGAAAAGGTCTCACTATGTAATCCAAGCTGGTCTCAAACTAATGACTTTTCCTGTTTTCACCTCCCAAGAACTGGGATTACAGGAATGTCCCATCTAGACTAGTCTCTACCATCTTGATATCATGTCTCCTCCCTCTTTCTGCATATAGGGTCTATGGTATCTAGGGTTCACTTCCAAATAGGATGAAGAGTTTAATGGTTAAATTAGTTACTATTGAGTATAGAATACCCTGTGGATGAGAGTTTCATGACCTAGGATACAGCTGAATTCCAGTGCCCATCCTTGGTCCAGAGGTGACACCAGCTCCTGGGACTGACCCATGTGTGAGGGACGGTCAGGCCTCCTGGCCTCACAATGAATCTCAGTGCACCACACACTCAGAGAATCACATGTTGTCCAGGCCTGAAAGATGCCAGAACAAGGTCTGGAAAAATACTCCAAGTGGTTTGAGGCACTAACATTGGCTTTGTGTCATCTTTTTTTTTTTTTGTCTTTCCTGGTGCTGAACTCTGAGCTGGGTGCTATACCTGAGATTGATTTGATCAACGTTAGTTCTCTACCACTTGAGCCACAACTCTACTTCCAGCTTTTCCTGAGTAGTTTATTAGAGATAAGAGTCTCACAGACTTTCCTGCCCAGGCTGGCTTTGAACCACCATCCTCACATCTCAGCCTCCTGAGTAGCTAGGATTACAGGTGTGAGTCACTGACACCTGGCTTTGGGTCATCCATTATTTTAGTGTAACTTAAAAGGCAGATGGGGAGACTACTTCCAAAACTGACCTGCCAAGGCATCTGGGGAATTTACCAGAGGCACCACAGAAAGGAAGGTGGCTCCGATGTGGGTCAGAGGAAGTGGCCACAGTGACCTGGAGACCGAAGACCCTAGATGACTGAGTATCTGGATGGTCATTACTTAATGAGAATTTGGCATAAGAATACATGCAAACTCTTTGGTGACTCCAAGATTTGATTGTGGTACCTTTTGGAAAGGTGTGAAGCCTGAAAATTAACAGGCAGAAGAAGAAACACTAAAATATGATAAGGAAAAGGAAAGGAAAAGTATTATGAGCCAGCCACGGGTGGCTCACACCTGTAATTCTAGCTATTCAGGAGGCTGAGATTTGACCCTCCAGGTTCAAAGGCAGAAGAAAAGTCTACAAGACTCTTGTCTCCAATTAAGCACCAAAGAAGTTGGAAATAGAACTGTGGCTCAAATGGTAGAGCACTAGCCTCAAGCAAAAACAGCTCAGGGACAGTGTCCATGACCTGAGTTCAAGTCCCAGGGCTGGCATTTTACAAAAAAAGAAAAGAAAAGATATTAAGGAAAGGAGTACAGAATGAAAAACAAAATTAATTAAATAAGGCAAACACAGCTTTGGAATACATAGAAATCAGTTCTGAGATTCCATTCCATAAGGAAGTTACAAAGATATTTGTCTTAGTCATTTTCTGATGCTAGTATCAAAAAACCTGTCTTTCAATTTCCTAATAAATGGGGCAGTGTCATTCTTCCTGATGGAGGCATAGATAGATAGATATAGATATATCACCTTTCTTAATCCATTCATCTACTGAGGGGCATCTGGGTTGGTTCCATATTTTAGATATGGTGAATAATGCTACGATAAACATAGTTGTGCTGGTAGCTTTAGTGTGGTTTTGTTTGTGATCATTTGGCTAAATGCCCACAAGTGGAATTGCTGGGTCATAGGGGAGGTCTATGTGGAGTCTTTTGAGGAACCTCCATACTGCTTTCCAATGTGGTTGAACAAGTTTACACTCCCACCAACAGTGCAGTAGGGTTCGCTTTTGGACACATCCCCTCCAGCATCTGTCATTACATTTCTTGATTATAGCCATTCTAACTGGGGTGAGGTGGAATCTCAAATGTAGTTTTGATTTGCATTTCTTTTTTTTCTTTTTTTTATTATTATTTTATTTTATTTGTGAACATACAATTACATGGGCAGGATAATGCGTACATTTCTTACCAAGCATTGCAGCCTCCTCCTTTTGTTTACCCTTCACATCCCTTCCCAGCCTCCCCCCTCCCCCCCAATCCCAATCCTTCTCCTTCCCCCCCTTCCCCCCCACACCGACGTTGTAAAGCTCGTTTTGGACATGACAACTTGTACTTCTCATTGTCGCAACAGGTCCACCTGTATCCTTAAACAACTGGTTTTTCCTCATCTCCTCCTCAAGTTATACTGACATCAAATATAGTGAAAGCAGGGGTTATACTGTGGGGGAGGGACATGCAAAGCAACAAAGAGATAATCTTATAAATGCGTTAGAAACACAAGATTTGCATTTCTTTTATGGTTAGAGAAGTTGAGCATTTCTTCATGTGTCTATTGACCATTCTTATTTCCTCTTCAGAGAAGTCTCTCTTTAAGTCTTTAGTCCACTAAATGAAGTAAACCAGGCCCAAAGAAACATAGGTCCCATGGTTTCTCTTTTTTGCAATAACTAGTATATGTCTAGGACAAGCAGAGAAGGTAAAAAGATATATATATATGACCATATAAGATGATGCAAAGCAAAATGAGCCCCAAGATAGGGACACAAGTGGTTTTATCTTTCTTGCTGTTGTTTTTAATGTATTTATAATGTACCATCTGATTTTTTTGTTTCTTTTGTATGTCCTTCCCCCATGGTATAACCCCTCTTATCACTGTATTTAATTCCAATGCCCTGCATCGTTTCTAATTTGGGGAGGGAAAGGGAAATAACAAAATGCTGAAACAAGTATACAGGTTGACCCATGGTAACAATGAGATGAACAAGACACTACCTTGAAAACGTATTTTACAATTTCAGTGGGGAGGGGATGGGGAGGTGAGGAGGGAAGGGAAGATAGAGAAAAACAAAGGATGGAGTAACAATGCTCGATAGGAAATGTACTCATTACCTTACTCATGTAACTGTAACCCTTCTGTACAGTATCTTTACAATTAAAATTATATTAAAAATAATTTTTAAAAACCTTGAGACTGGGTAGTTAACAGAGAGTGGAGTTTTGTATTTGGCTTTCAATTTTTGTTACTTTTCCTGTACCTGCTCAGTATTCTTATCACAGACAGCTCTTCTGTTGGCTCCATTTCCTTAGTATCAAGGGTTTTCTCACAGTTCGTGATGACAAAATAGACCATATTTAGTAAAAATGGCCTTGATGAGGTAGTAATAATGAGGTTTTCCTTCCTTCAGATCCCATCTGGAGAAACTGAGACTGAGAGCGTTGGCTTTGCCATCTCCTAGCTCTTCTTCTTTGACTCTAAATGACCCCTGAGATTCCTGCTTTACATTCTCTGCTTGCAGTGGCCACAGAAGGTTCTAAGTTCTGCCTCTTCAGTTAGATCAGTGCAGCCTGCAACATTTAGCAGAATAAAAAAAAATCATCTTAGTGTGTAATGCCTACAGGACCCTCACCCCTGCCATGGACACAACTCAAGGGTTGGTCTCAATCAGGCATTTTACAATGTCTTTAGTGAAGGATTTGGTTCTTTGACCCATGAAGAAATTCCATTCCATTCTACTGCCACCTTGTTCCTGTATGGAGGTTTTAAAAAGTACCATGCTTCTATCACAGGACCTACTATTGCCCTCCAGTCCCCAGCTGCCATCATACACTGCTGTTACCTTGTGCTCATCTATTGCTTCACAGCTGTCAACGTGTTTCCATAATCATTGTCATATCCAATCTACAGACCCTCCTTCTCAGCCCTCTTCCTACTTGAACCTTTCCTGAATTTGGATCCCCTAAGCTGTCAAGATTATATGCTACAAGGTCAAGATGTAGCCCAAGGTCATATGACTAAGAAGAGACAGAGCTGAGCAAGGGAAAACCAGATGTTCAAGGGCTTCACTACTCTCAGGGATTCTCATCAGTTTAACCTTCCCTTCATCATTTGTCTAACCCCACGGGAGTTGTCTGCTGAGAGCTCAGAAAGATGAAGATAGGAAAGGATCTGACGAACTAATGCTTTAACATGTCCTCCCTCTCCAGGACGTTTCATTTTAATGAGTCTTATTTGGTTACATAACACAAAAGAAGGCTCTCTTGAACATAAAATTGCAGGCATTTGTGAGAAGTGAGCTAGTGTTGGTAGAAAGTGGGAGTTCTCTTCCCCTTCTCAAAACATATCACATCCAGAAGCCTCATCAGAGGGGGCTGACCCTGTTCCTTGTAAGGCTCACCCAACACAGTGGATTTGTGCACCTGTTCCGCATGTTCAAAAGCTCAGAGACGCTTCCTTGCCCTTCCCTTAGGGAAGAGTCTGAGTTGCATTTGGCTCCCACTCGGCTCGCACTCAACTTTTCATGTCCAGCAACCCCACCTTTGGTCCAGTGGCAAGTAGCAAAGGTTAACTGGGCGCTTCCCAAAGCCATCTTGCCTCCCCTACCCTGTGAATTGCTGTTTGCACATTTGCTGCTTGCTCATAACCCAAGCACATCTGCTGGGCAAGTAGGGATCAGCAGCTCCCATCCCAGCTGTTTCTCTCACTGTAAACATGAAGGGGGAGTAATGACGCCAACATCAACATTCCAGCTTGATGACTTTCTACCCAGTGAAATGAAGACCCATGAATTCTTCTTCCTGCCCACATAACGCACACCTCAAACCTCCCAAGACCCAAAGCCCAGGTGATTCTTTGAGGCTGGAATGTGACCTGGCAATGCCAAGGTGAGCCTGGAGGCTGAGGGAAAATTCACAAGGCAATTAGGTCCTGCAGTGAAGGAGAGTTGAAGAATGAAGTCAACATCGAAATAGAAGAAAGAAGCTACAACCAGGCATGGAAGTGCATGCCTGCAGTAATCCCAATATTCAGGAGGGTGAGGCAGGATGACCTTGGGTCTGAGGCCAGTGTAGGCTATATAATGAGATCCTGCCTCAAGAAAACCAACAATAGCAACAAGAAAATGGAGAGAGGCTTCCAGATAGTCTTACTAGCCCAGACTCACTCAGAGTAATTACATGCATAATATTATGGTTTTGATAAAAATTGGAATTTTTTAAAATTTCTTTTTTATTATTATCTTTAAGTCATTGTACAAAGGAGTTGCTATTTCACAAAGCAGCTTATGAGTATGATATAGCTTGATCAATGTCAATTTCAAGCCCAAGTTATCATGGAAACTATGTTTGCTGTCTGTTTTTTTCTATGAAGGCAGGAAAAAATTGGAATGAGCTTTCTCATTACAATAGCTTTCTTCAATTACTTAATGAACTTGCATTAAGCATAAAAACATCTTCCTTCAATCAGAATCATGTACCACAACACCTCGTGTAAAGAATTCCAACACATTAACTCAAAATGGAACATTCTGTGCCCTCCCTAGATTTTTATGATAACTGAAATTGGAGTACACATTTTTAAAAAAAGAGACTAGGACATGTCTGCCTTCATTGTCTCCTCCATTTACCAAGTCTATGACCTTAAGTAGGCTTTATGGCCTGTCTGTATCTTGGCTTCTTTGGAGATGGAGAACAGTAAAGGTTAATAGTATGATGTGTGGAAAGTGGGTCCTAGAACACATTAAGTGGAACCCATATGTTACTGCCATGCTTTTTCTCTACCTTAAAGGGTTTACAGGTAGCAATCTCCACAGAACAGTTGTGAATGCTTGCTGCAAGCATGTGTAAGCCACACTCTGGCCAAAAGAACAGGAACTCAATATTTTGAGAGAGGGATAAAATGGAAGCCAAAAGAATAGCCAAGTCCAAGGGATGAAGGCACAAAAGATCTTTGTATGTCCAAAGTCTATGAAATCATACAGGGGAACAAAAGTGGGACATGCATAGTGACTGAGAAAAGACACAGCAAATGGACAGCTAGATCTCAAATAGATGAGAAGAAAAGAAAAAAACCTGAGTAATAAATGGAGGGATTGCAGTGTTTTCTTATAAAGGACAGGAAGTCTTGGTAAATGTCTAAGGAAGAAAATAACCCAAACAAACCCATACCAAAAATATCCTGTGAGAAGGTAGTTTGGTGATGGATTGGAATAGGAAAAGCATGACCCCATGGAAGAGAAGAGTCTTCTAAGGGTCTGGTGTTAGATTGTGTAATTTTTTTCTAGCCTTCAATAAAAGCACCCCATTTTATAATGAAAAAAATCATCTCTTTGGGATCAGCATTTTTAGCATGTATGTATAGCCACAGGCAGACAGACAGACAGATATATACACATACATACACATGGATATGTTTGCACAGTTGGACAGATATATGCAGATGTATGTGAGTTGAAGGGGAATAAGGATTTAAATAAGAAGGATTAGGTTTAGCTGTGTGCCAGCAGCTCACACATGTAATCCTAGTAATTCAGGAGGCTGAGATCTGAGGATTATAGTTCATAACCTGAGCAGGAAAGTCCATGAAATTCTTACCTCCAATTAAATACCAAAAAAGCCAGAAGTGGAGCTATGGTTCAAGTGACAGAGCACTAGTGTTGAGCATAAGAGCACCCAGGTCCTGAGTTCAAGCTCCAGGACTGGCACACAAAAGTGTGTGCATGGGGGGGGTAGATTTATATGATAAAATTTCCTCCCATACCTTGTATCCATCCCATACCTTTTCCTCCCATACCTCTTACCCATCCCATTACCATGAAACTCCTATCCCAGAGTTCCACTCCTTTATTTCTGCTTAGTTTAACCACGTGTATTGTGGTTGAGAAACTGTTCGTGAAGCTCTTCCCCATCAGTTACTGAACCCTCTGACCTTGAGTAAGCCATGGTATCAGACTTCCTCCTCCTCAATGAGGAGAGATGAAAGAATTCCATGGAGCACAAGAGGAACAAAAAAGAAGACAGCACACCAGCTTAACAACATGCTTCTTATCTACCAGGTGTGAGAGCTGTTGATGCTGCAGAACGGAGACAGACATGTAGCCATTGCCTCCTGGTTAGACATGGCATCGATGTGGCACCTTTCCCAGCAGCTGTGCAGTGTGATCTGAAGCCCGGACATCCCCGTTCTGCTGTGAGCACCCTGTTCTTATCAGGGTCTGGATTAACATCACAGGTGGAGGTGACTACCATGTACCCGCTACATGAGGATGGGATGAACTGTTACAGGTGTGAGCCTGGGAGAACTTCTCGTTCCAGATTGCACTGAAGTTTAGTTACTGGCACTACAAAAGAAGAGGAAAGGTAGAGATGAGAGGCAGGGAGAATGTGCCATCAGGAAGTTAAGGACAACCAATAGGGGACTGGGGATACAGACAGATACATTTTCTGATGCCCCGGCTCAGCACACACAGTAAGACCACACACTATATTCTTGTCACCGGAAATGCTGTGACAAGACATTCAGCAGATTTTTCTTCTAGAGGTATTTCTAAATTGGAATCTAAAATTCACATTACTCATAATACAAGTTGCAAAATACTGTAGATTATACCAACATGATGATCAAGAGAAGATGGTGTTCATTGGGACATATGAATTATAAGACCTCTTATCGGGTCTTGTAGATAATCCAGCTGGGATATAAGGAGAAGCTCACAAAGCTGGAGCTACAACTTGTGAGTAACTTTGTCTGGGAACCAGTGTGTGTCCTGTGTTCAGAAATTTTCACCTGTATCAATCAGTAGTTCATAAGCTTGTCAACATAGAGTAGGGTTTTCAAGAAAAGAATGAAGAGGATCATTTGCATTCTGAAATTATTATTATTTTTTTTTGCTGGTCATGGGGTTTGAACTTTTGGCCTGGGGCGCTGTCCCTGAGCTCTTTAGGGGTAACACTGTACAACTTGAGCCACAGCGCCACTTCTGGTTTTCTGAGTGGTTTATTGGAGATGAGAGTCTCACAGACTTTCCTGCCTGGGCTGGCTTTGAACCATGATCCTCAGATCTTACTGCAATGATTTTTTAAGAAGACAGGGAGATAGAAAGAGAAGAGAGAGAAAGTGAAGGAGAAGGAGGAGAGGGAAAAAAAGAGGGGAAAGGAGGGGAAGGGAAGGGAGAGGAAGGGAGAAAGAAAAGGAGGAGGAAAATGAATAAAGAAAGGAGGGCAAGGGAAGAGAAAGGAAAGAAAGGAAGAAATAAAGGGAAGAAAAGAAGGAAGAAGAAGGAAAGGAGGCAAGAAGATTGTGTGGGAAGAAGGGAAGGGAAAGGAAGGAGGGAGGGACAGGGGAGGAAGGGAGAAATGGAGAGAGGATTCCCTCCAGGGTGGGTGTCTTTAAATGGCATCTTTTCTAGTGCATTTGAACCCTGAGTCCATTTACAAATGTTGGATTTATGCAGCTGGATATAAGACATAAGTTCTGGAGTAGAGTAAAACATGGGTAAAGCGAGACCACTTTGTAGGAACAGTATCTAGGAGAAATGGAAATAAGCCAGAGGAAAGGAGCCTTTGCTTTAACTTAAGAGTGGGGAACTGAAAACCAGCTGCTCCTCTGAGGAGTCTGAGGCCAGGAGAAAGTGGGGGTGAGGGCTGTTTAGTTCTTCAGTGCTCCTGTGTGAGGACAAAAGGGCAAGAAGGAGGAGAGCTGCTCTGGCACCAGCTGTGGTTCCAAGCAGTTCTAGAAGTTTCTGCCTCACCAAATACCATCTCCCCTCCCCACCCATGGCCACTGGAGGGGAGGACCAGGGCCAAACCCATGGATCAGTGAGGTAGGGGAGCTGGCGGCCAGACACCTGTGGAGCCTCAGCCACATCATGATCAGAAGCTGCTTTTTGACTTAACAGAGTACAATTTTCCATCCCATATGTTCAAAGCATTTCATCCATGTGTGTCTTCTTGGCTCTTTGGAGCTTTTTTTCCCATTCAAATATATATACACACACGTACACACACACACACACACACACACACACACACACACATAAACCTCCCTAAACTCCAACTCACCAAACACAAATATTTTGCTTCAGAAACCCACTCCTTTTTCCCCTCAAAGCCTGGCATATTTTAACCTAGAGAAGCTCAATGCCCCCCCCCATCTGCTTTTGATTAATGTAACTTCTCTCTTTCTTGATCAGAACCCAATCACAGGAGAGGAGGCACCTCGCTAACGCTGTGAGGTACAACCCGCGATCATGAGCAGCTGTGTGGAGGGAGTTTACATTTTAATTTAATGTAATTTCATTTTAATTTAATTTCCATGTAACTGCCTGTCTGATTTCCTCAATTTCTTCTATAGAGTAGACCCTCTCCCTAAAAACACTTCCCATGCTTTTAAAAACTTGCAAACTGACACCCGAACTCCAGAAACGTTGAGGTAAGGGATATGCATAGATATTGTATGTGTGTATGTGCAGTCACAAATAAAGATGCATGAGCATTCTAACTACCTATTCTAGGTTCCTCAGCGTGACACGTAAGGTGGCATTTCAGGGAATCTTGAACCCAAGGTTCTTTGGCACCAATGTAGTCCAAAGGGCACTATTACAACCATGCAGAAATGAAAGGAGAATGGTCCAAATTGAAGAACAATTCCCTGACAGAAAAGATTGCAGGATGTCGTTGTGTTTGAAGGTAATTTTGTAGGACTTGGTGGTTGCAGAATTTGGAAGGATATGGAGAGTTTACAAACTTGATGTACTCCTTGGTTTTCATGAGGAAGATGGTATGTGTGTGTTTGCTGAGACCTAAATCCCTGGAGGAAAGCAGGGAGTAGGGTCATATTGAATAAGGTCTGGAACAAATCAAGGCTCGAATATGATGAAACTAATAGGAGAGGCCATGGCTGACACACGGAAGGAAGAGTGGAGTGACCAGCGTGACATGGGTAAAATCAAAGCACACCAACGGCAGGGGGGGATCATGGGTAAAATCAAAGCACACCAACCGCAGGGGGGATCAGGGGCAAGTGGGAAGTCAGGATACCTAGAGGGACAAGAGCACCAAAAAAGCACTAGCATTCAGTCTATTCTTGGCCATATCTGACCAAAAGAAGTATGTATGACAGGGTCCAAGTAGTTTTAAAGATATCACTAATGAGACAGAAAGAGAAAGAGAGAGAGAGGAGGAAGAGAGAGAGCGGCTTAGGGATGAGAAGCGTAGCAGCAGTGACAGCAGCTGGGAGGGCAGGCTGACAGTGGAGCGCTTTGATGTGCCAGGTGCTGTGCTCTGAGATTTATACCCACACACAGTAGGGTGTCAACCCGGATCCCTGTCCTTAGTCTCAGGAACACCTCATCCCTCCTCCTTCTCCTGGTAGTGACAGCCAAAAATGTCCCCTAGATACAACTCTGCCCCTGGCTGAGAAGCATTGTTTCAGAGGCTTAGAAAAGGCTCAGGAAATTCCAGCAGCTCTCAGTCTGGCTGCGTGTTCATTTCCTCACTGCCAAATGAGCCAACCCCATCCTATCAAACCTAGCAGCCATAAATATTAGGATCTTCCTTAGATCAGAGACTGGCTCATAAGTCATAGGATGTTTCAGTGTATGAGAGCTTTTTTTTGTTTTCTTTTTTTTTGAACAGATGAGGAAACAGAGATCCACAGAAGTTAAATAACTCACACCATTCTCAGGTTCAGCCAAACATCTGGCTGATTCAGGTTGGAACTCAGGCCCTCTGCCATCACAGCAGGATGCCCACTTCCGATTTCCTGAGAGGAGAACGCAGGAAATTTCCAGGACTGAAAACTTCTTGGGGTTTACCTACATGGGAGTTTAGGGGTGGTAGGGATGAGAAGGCTGAAGTCTGCTGTCGTTCTGACTGCAGCAACTTCTATAGCCTCAAGGGCAGCTGATGCCTGTACAAGTCAGCTGGGAGGCGACAACAATCCTCTGGCATTTGCCATTGTTCGTCAGAAATCACAAGTGGTCACTATCAAAGATTACTATTCGTGTATCTGTGAATCACAGAATGCCAGACTCATGAGATCCAGATGTCCCTGCTGACACAGACAAGGCCCTCAGACCGATCCTGTGGGCTTTGTGTGCCAGGCCTAGATTCATTCAGAAAACAGCTCCCTCCTAAAATGCAAGCCTTGAGGAAAAAAAATAATAAAACAAGAAAAATGCGAATATCTGAAGCTGCTTGTACAATACTGAAACGAGCTGCCATGGCTTTCCAAGCCTCTCCCGGACCACACTTCTCACGCCTTTGATTCTGGATTCATTCTTCTACGGTTCAAAGCAAAGGAGGGATCAGAGTTTCTATCACGAGACTCCAGGAGAGGAAATGGGAATTGAAAGACATACATAGGTGAACATGGAAGAATAAAGTTCTTTTTTGCTGCTGTAAACCTTAAAGCTACAAAAGCAGAATCGGACAGCTGTGTGGCTGCTGAGTCCCCTCTCCCTGGTCTGATCCCTCATTTTGAAAGTTTGGATTGAACCACTTTCTCAGAAGCACAGCTGAAAAACCCTTAAAAACACATGCATGCATACACAGGGTCTCAGGAGCTCCATGCGTCTGGAGTAAGGATTAGAGACCTTCGACTGGGTTCCCTCATGTTCAAATTCCAGCTGCACCTAAGATGGTACAGTACATCAACCGAGGCTCAGGAAACTCGTCCGGTTCTCAAGAATGAGAAAACACAGCTGTGCTGGATCTCACAGAAGGTGGAGGGTGAGCCTTTCCTCTTCCTATCACCACCCTGTCCAAAAAGGAAGGTCAGTGTGATGCCCCACCATGCTGGGTCACCTGCACGTGGAGTCTGGGGTACACACTTGTGCACCTGCCATCTTGCAATCTAAAACACAGGTACATGTCACAAGGAAAATACACTGAGTCAACAATAAACTCTGGGTTTAGCAATTTTCTTGTCTTTGCTTTGTATCTATTTTTCATTTTTATTTTTTTGTTTTCCTCCAGGGGTTGAAATTTAATCTCTCTTTTAGCAAAATAGAGCTGGCTTTCTCTCTTCCTCTGGGTTGGTTGGGTTTTTTTTTCTCTCTCTCTCTCTCCAGTGTAGTCTCAGTGGCTATCCTTCAGATACGCTCAGCTGATGATGAGGCCTGTGTATTGTCATCAAGGCCCATGGTCACGACAGCACTGTGCTATGGGGCAGGTGCTCTTCCCTTCCCTTGACTCCCTCCCACCATAAACGTCCACAGCCACAGTGATCTGGCTGTTAATCTGCAAGGTCAGCACTGTTAGGTGCTGACAGCGAAGGAATCCCTGAACAAAAATTCACCCACCGTGGGGTGTCTGTGTGTGTGAGTGTGTGTGCGTGCATGCGCACGCACAGGCACACACATGGCTCTTCTGGGCCAGTCTAAATCCCGGATGGCCTCACTATGCACTCACCCAAGTGACATAAGCTCATCCAGTAGCAGTTCTACAAACCTCTGGCTTGGGGCGAAGCTTGCCCCCTCTTTCTCGGATGTCCGCCATAACATTTCTCCCTTCCCCGAGAGGCAACACAAACATCATTCTCCAGCTGCACTCCCATCCCATGCTTGATGACCCACGTTACTGGCTAGCACAGACTCATTTTTTTTTTTTAGTTTAACTCACATCCGGTTAGACACAAAGATATTTTTAAGGCTACTTTGTGGGGGGTGAGACACATCAGGGGTCACTGCAAATTCATTCCAAATTGAGCCTCACAGCCTAACCCCACAGAGAGCTGGAAGGAGGAAATGACTCACTCTACAGGCCAGTACTCTCTGCTAATATGCTAAAACCCCCTCTCCCAGAGCAGAAGGCCAGCCACCATCACCAAAGTCCGGCTGCTACTTGAAACCCAAGTCCTGCTTCCAAGAGCTCCCACTGCCTTCCATCTTCCCCAAGACAGCCACATCCTAATGAGCTAGGTACATCTACATTCCAGATCATCCTTGCATGGAATAAAAAGTTGACAGCCACAAGCTCCTCCTCAGCTCATTTCCTTGTAAAAATCTGGAGAAGGTCAACCATTGCCAGTCAGATGATTTCATAAACCTTTAGTCTGTCCTCCCCTCCTTGGCTTACCATTCTCCAGATCTGTTGTTTTCTGATGAACTGGTAGATAGGATTAGGATCATATAATGCCTGATGTTGACTCTCATTAGCCAAAACTTGTATTTATTTACTACCAAGTCACCTCTCTACTCCAATCTACATATGTGTCCCATCTCAGGGCACGAGAAGATCTGAGATAGGGATCTCCTTGCTGGCTGAGTTGTACAGGTGGCAGAGAGAGACTAGGGAATGAATGAGTGCAATAATGTGGCACCATGAACTAGGCTTTAGGAAGCATGGTGCCCTGGCATAGCATAGGCGGTCAGTGCCACCTGCAGGCAGTGGGGAGGCCCTGAGACTGGAAGAGCAGGTATTTCCAGGCAGGGGAGTGGACTGGCAAAGGCACAGCACAGAGCTCTTGGAGCTATTTGACACCTATAGTCCTTAGGATGATGAAGGACACATCTGCACACAGTAGGCATCTAGTGACTGTCTACCGAGGAAATTATGAATATTTTATTAAGTTTTTTATTGTGAAAATACTGTACAGAGTGGTTACAAGCACATAAGCAAGGTAATGAGTACATTTCTTATCAAGCATTGTTGCCTCCTCCTTTGTTTTTACCCCACCATCCCTTCTCTCCCCACCTCCACAACTGCATCCCCCCTCCCCCTACCTAAATTGTAAAGTTAGTTTTTCAACATAGGGTCTTATTGCAGTGGGTCCACCTGTATCCCTATCTAAACAAAATTGTTTTCTCCCTTCCCCTCCACAAATTATACCAACATCAAATACAGTGAAAACAGGGGTCATACCATGGGGGAGGGACATACAAAGCAACAAAAAATCACGTGGTACCTTATAAATACATTAGAAACAATAGCAAGGAAGAAAAAAACCACTTGTGTCCCTATCTTGGGATTCATTTCGCTTAACATCATCTTATCTGATCTTTTCTGCTTGTCTCAAATATATACTAGTTATTGCAAAGAAGGGAAACCATGGGACCTATGTTTCTATAGGCCTGCCTTACTTCACTTAATATATATTTTTTCCAAGTCTTTCCATTTCCTAACTAATGGGCAATGTCATTCTTTCTGATGGAGGCATAGAATTCCATGGTGTGTATATACCACATTTTCTTGATCCATTCATCTACTGAGGGGCATCTGGGTTGGTTCCATATCTTAGCTATGGTAAATAATGCTGCAATAAACATAGTTGTGCTGGTAGCTTTAGTGTGGTTTTGTTTGTGATCATTTGGGTAAATGCCCAAAAGTGGGATTGCTGGGTCATAGGGGAGCTCTATGTGGAGTCTTTTGAGGAACCTCCATACTGCTTTCCAAAGTGGTTGAACAAGTTTACACTCCCACCAGCAATGCAGTAAGGTTCCCTTCTGCCCACATCCCCTCCAGCATCTGTTGTTGATTTTAGCCATTCTAACTGGGGTGAGGTGGAACCTCAATGTTGTTTTAATTTGCATTTCTTTTATGGCTAGAGAGGTTGAGCATTTCTTCATGTGTCTATTGGCCATTATGAATCCTTTTCTGATCATGAGTAGTTTAGGAGGAGATAGTGGTTAAGACAAGACAGTAAATAAAGGTGAGAGTGGCAGTTCAGGCAGATCAGTAGTCCCAGGGCTCAACCCAGGAGGATACAGATATCAGGAAAGCATCTCAGAGGTCTCTCATGTGCCACCAAGGATTCTCGGTTCTTCCTGACAGAGTTCTTACCTGGAGCACAAATTATGACCTATTTGTGATATGCATTTCTTCCAAGGAACTGAACAGTGAAGAGTAACATATATACCTGCCAAGTGTTATTTTGGAACATATCTTCTCCCTCAATATTATATATATATATATATATATATATAATATACCTATTCTCTCTCTCTCTGGCTCTCTCTCTGGCTCTCTCTCTCTCTCTCTCACTCTCTCTCATTCTCTCTCTTTCTCTCCCACAAGAGAGAGAGAAAATGAGTGAGTATGAGAGAGTATGAGAATAGATTATGATAGCATGAGATACATAAGGGAATATGGTAACAAAAAATTGAAATTGGTATTTCCAGAATGACTACAAGATTTTTTTATATTGTGTTGGTTTCAACATTCTACAAAATGATCGTGCAATGCAGCAAATCTCTGCTGAGTTATCATGAGCCTTGTAGATACAGAAATGAGGAAGGTGGAAAGCCTTAGGAGGGACATCAAGACTGGAAAAAACATGGTTGACCTTTCTCCCTGTATGAGTTGGTATTGATATGGTATTTTAGGGAAGAAAACATACCTTAAAATTCATAGAGATTAAAAAATGAAGAGAGGAGAGAGTTACAGCCCAGAGTCTAATGCATCTAGGACTTACATTCCGCTGAGTGCATCTTAGCCATTAATTAACTGAATCCTCTCTTAATCGCATGTGGTATTCATCAGTACAAAGGTCAAACAGACAATATGCTCATGTTTTCATACTTTGAGACCTCAAGAAAAACAAGTGACATTTTCAAGGAACAGGTCATAAGAGTCACAGCACATTCATTATATCTACTTGGTCCTGGAGAGAAGGCCGTGCCACTGTCTCCACAAAGGGCAGTGCTTCTACCCCTTGGCAATAAGGGCAGACAGCCAGGCTTCTTGTTTCCAAGCACTGGAATAGGATACACTCCCTGGGAAAAAATATTTAATTGCTTTGATCTTGTTTTCTTATATGCAAATTGGCAAATGACATAGTGTTAGCCCCCAAAGACTGATACACTCAGTAGTAAAATATGTCGGTCTATCTAGACACATAGTAAGTACTCAGATACACAGCTATCTCAAACTGTGCATAGTAAAACATGTTTGAAACACTCAGTGCATATCAGAATCACATGGAGAGCTTTCTAAAACACAGATTTATGGTACCACCCTCAAGTTTGTGATTCCACAAATTTTAAAGTCCGATTCCATGGTCTAAAGGCTAGTTCCATATGTCTACTGTCTAATTCCATAGGTCTAGAGTCTGATTTCATATGTCTAGGTTCTAATTCCATATGTCTAGAGTCTGATTCCATAGGCCCAGTGTGGGTCTAATTCCATAGGTGTAGGGTTTAATTCCATAGGCCTAGATTCTAATTCCATAGGTCTATGGTTTAATTCCATAGGTCCAGAGTCTAATTTCATAGGTCTAGAGTCTGATTCATAGGTCTAAGGTCTGGTCCCATAGGTCTAGAGTCTGATTCCATAGGTCTAGGGTCTGATTCCATGGATCTAGGGTCTGATTGCTCAGAGCCTTGGGTCTGATTCCATCAGTGTTAGAAGTACCTGAACATTGCATCTTCTGGTCCTGGACCACATGTGAGGCAACCACACCAGGTCCTTGGTGATCCTTCTGAGGAACTTAGTGAAGAGTAACAGAAATGTCTGCCAAGTGTTACCTGGGACTCTGTTCTGCTGTGTTGATGGGACACCCAATCTGGGTCTTTGCCTGCTTTTTCCATGGAACTTTTAAACCACTCATCCAAAGAGAAGTTTTATACAGCTTACAGTTTTATTACCTATTTGTTAGCATAAATAAGAAAAACATCAATTGATAGAAACATACTAGGTTATTTGAGTCATGAAGGGGAACAATATTTAAAAGAATAAGGATGGAGTAATGTTCTCAGAGCTCTTCCTCTCACCTTGGCGAGGTGACTGCAGAAATTAGAGATGTTTCTTGGTAATTTGTTTTTTGGGGAAGGTGTTCGTAGGACTTGAACTCTGAGCTTGGGTGCTATCCCTCAACTCTTCAGCTCAAGACGAAGAGCTTGAGCTACAGCACCACTTCTGGTTTTCTCGTGGCTTATTGGAGATAAAGAGTCTCACGGACTTTCCTGCCCGAGCTGACTTTGAACCGTGATCCTCAGATCTCAGCTTCCTGAGTAGCTAGGATTACAGGCGTGAGCCACCGGTGCCAGGCGGTAATAATTTTTTAACCTATCTAAAAGGCTGCTCTTTCGTTGGTCCATGAATATTATATCCAGAATCCAAGTTCATATTACATCTACTCTCTTAACACTGTGTACCCATTGCTTAGGACACCTTTGACTCAGCCTTCCACAGCAGCCAAAGCATTGTCTAATCTAACACCCAGCTCGAGCACAGTCTATTACTCAAGGATCCTGAAGCTGCCAGGTGAAGATTTAAAAAAGACACTGAACTTTTATGGGAAACCACCAGATTTCCAACAGAAGATAGAGCACAAAGAAAAGACATGTTGGGAAATACCAGCTGTGGGAAGAAATAACAGTATATTGGCAATACACATGTAAATAATTTGCCCCACCTCAATGCTCATCCCTAATGGAAAATGAGAATGTTACATCTTTCTCAGACAAACCTGTATTGGGAAACAGATGTCAGCATGGGTCAGCAGTCATGTAGAAGTACCAGGCTGTTTTCATTATTGTAGCTCTGTAATAAGCTTTGAAATCAAGATGCATGAGATCCACAGTTTTATCATTTCACTCAACATTACTTTAACTATCAAACTATCAAAAGGCTTAGTAGTTGAAGGGAAAAAATATAAAAAATAAGAGGAAAAACTATTAAATAAGAAAAACTATAAATAAGAAGAAAACTATTCAACTCCAAGAACGAAATGGAATTCTTCAGTATTGTTTGGCTTACCTATGAAGAGTCAGGGAAGATGCCTGAGCACTGGTCCAGTTTTGGCAGGGGCGGGGGAGGTCTCTGTTCATAAGCATCTGAGAATATCATCCTCAACTGCTCTCCAGTTGCTCAGAGACCCAGCCAAGCCTCCTGGCTAAACTCACAACTCTAGGTGAGAAGTCATTCTGCATTCACATTCTCAGTATCAGGAGTCCAAGAAAGAGCATCAGAACAAAGGGGATAAGTAGCAGACAGAATGAGATTTACAGAGCTTCATGAGGGCTATGTCCACTTTTAGGGAAGTGAATTTCCTTCCCATTTCTCAGAGCAGTGGCAAAAGGTGAAAGGACAGAACAAAAGAACAAAAACCAAAAAACACTAAATTCCATGGAGAAGACCTCTTTCCATCCGAAGCACTATAGTGGATGCAGAATCTTTTTTCCGCTTCCCTTACAAAGACACATGATCAACAAGAAATACGAAAAGTGACAATATCATCCAGACCTCAGAAGAGAGTGGTGAGAGGCCACTAGCGCCTGAAGACCAGTCACAATGGCAAAGCCAAGAAAATGTGAGCAAAATAAAATTTATTTAAATAGAAAACAAAAGGGATACCGAAGATGAGAACAAATCCAGAGAAACTGCAGAGAATGAAGCCAGAGAGTGCATTCTGTTGGCCCAGCTCTACTGTGTCTGTGGTCTGTGTACCATCTCAGTAACTCCTGGTAGTGACACTCTGAGATAAATAGCCCTACCTCCGGCTTGCTGATAGTAAAACTGAAGAAGGAGGTGAGGCCCAACGTGCTGTCTTGTGTGGAAAGTATGAGGTAGGGTCTGGAAGGTACAACTTGGGCCTTCTTTGTTTAATGAATTCTCCTTCTGTGGATGCAGCCGGCTTGAGAGGAGTTCATGCAGATGTTGTAAGGCAGTCAGATAGCATGGCGATCCATTCTCCCTTCCCTTTCTGAAACCTGTATTGGTGGCAAAAGGCTTGGGTAAAATGACCCCATTCATAGTGAATAACTCCTTAGGACAATGGGTCTGTTCAGAGCCAGGTATCTGTCCCAGTGAACCACGAACACAGATCTGAGCAGTTCCACTTGAGCTTCTGATCAACACAGCAGAGATGTACTCTTTACCTGACTTACGTTACTGTAACCCTCTGTACTTCACCTTTATCATAACAGTAAATTTTGTAAAATACAGTATTTTTAAGGGTCAAACTCAGAGTTTGTTATCTGCAGAATATAGGAGGAAAAGAAGCAAAGATAATATATACTGAAAGTCTCTAGATCAAAAGTCCTGAGGTATTTCTCCAGATATCCTTCAACAGCCCAGCATTTACAGTGGTTGGAGAAGGATAAAAGAAGGGCAGAGAAAGACAGCCTCCATTTTATACCTATCCCAGCTGGGGAAAGAAAAACTGGTTATCCAAGCTGCCAACCTCTCAAGCTCTTCACACAACTTTGTCACTGTCCCTTCCAGTTTAAGGCTTTCTTGGGAAGAAAAATCTAAGGCTAAGGCTTAGGGCTTGCGTGTGTGTGTGATAGGTGAATTCCTTTCCTGTTTTGTGTTCCCTGGGACCTAGTCCCTTATAACAACTCCACTTTTATACGGATTAAGAACCAAAATGTCAAACACATAGCAGCCAAAAGAATCTTATTGCAGTTTCCGACCTTAGGCCTGCCAAGAACTCTGAGTTTCAGGGAAGCTAAATCAATTACTTAAGAAGTTTCCATTTTTTCAGCTTTTCTCAAGAAAAGTTGGAGGGAGACTCCCACTTACCTTTCCAAAAAAACAGTGCACACACAGCCATGAACCGATAACTAAGGCATTTCCATGCTTGACAGAGTGGATGGGTGGGCCCATGGAGGGACTGCCAGGAACACCAGTGGAACTCCATAGCTTTCTGGGAATTCAACCAAAAGCTTTGTAGCCTCTTGCCCAGGTAAGCGAAGGAATCTGCACTTCTGTTTTCGGCAAACTTGGTTATCCAGAATTCAATGCTTTTCTCTTTAAAAAAAAAAAAAAAAGATTTTTAATGTCTTGAAAGAGTTGCACAAAGGAGTTCCAATTCAGCATGTCAGCTTGTGAGTACAATGAATTCATTGCTTTGACACAAAAATATGGTCTAAGCTCATAAACATTACTGTCTACTTTCAGAATCCTACAGAAAATTATGTAGTATATCATTTTTAAATATCTTCATTGGTTGTTAGGAAAAGGGTGTTAAGGGGAGGGTAGAAGTTTGTCTTTTAAACAGAATACAGATTTTGTGTAGAAAATTTCTAATCTCAATGTCTACAGAAAGTGCAGGGTATTTATAATCCAAGCACTTTAACTGAATTATTTTCCTAATAAGTTCAGACAATTAGTTAATATTCTGTGTATTTCTTCATTCATTCACTATTTTATACAGTTTCTGTTATTTTATGGTGGTGTTGGGATTTGAACTCAGGGCTTAGTGTTTGTCACATGAGGCCTGTCCCTAGGCCTGTTTGCTTTAGTTTATTTTTCTGATAGGGTCTTGTGTTGTTTTTTTCCTGGGGCCAGATTTAGAAATAGATTCTTCTACTTTCAGCCTCTTGTTTAGCTCGGATTACAGGGGTACCCAAGCATACCTAGACTTCCACACAATTATTTTTGATCATCTATAATATTCCCAATATAAGTCAAGTCACCAAGAATCTACATACAAGGGAAACTTGACTCATCCCTAAAGAATCTTCAAGACAAATAGCCACGTGGATACTATTTTAAACATTTCTCTGTTGGAATGGCATATGAGAAAGGACCATGTGGCCTGAGCTGGGTCCTCTGAGAAGAGTCATTGCACGAAGTTCCCAGCGAGGCTCCTGGTGGAGGCCTAACTGCTGACAAGAATGTAGACTAGCACAACCACCATGGAAGGCAGTTTGAAGATGCCTTTAAAAAAGTAAGCACAGCACTACCTTATGACCCAGCCAGACCACTCTGGGGCATTTCTCTAGAAGGCGGCAAGTCAGGATACAGAAAAGACACTTGCCCATCCATGTTCATTACTGTACTGTACTATTATACATCCTAGCCAGGGCATGAAATCAGCTCTGATGCCCTTTAATGGACAAATGGTTTGAGAAAATCTGAAATATAGATAGATAGGAGAGAAAGAGAGAGAGGGAGGGAGAAAGAGAGAGAGAGAGAGGGAGAGAGAGAGAGAAAGAAGGGGAAGAAGGGAGAGAGAGAGAGGAATTTTACTAATACATCAGGAAAAATAATATCATTTTGGATGGACCTGGAAGAAATGATATTAAGTAAAGAAAATCAGGCTCAGGAAGACAAAAGGTGACTGTTTTCTCTCATACATGGAAGTTTGATGTAAATTACATATATATATATATATATACATATATATATGTAAGCATGTGCAGGGCTATATGCACATATGCACAAACATATCAACTGGAGTATGGGATAAGCAAAGGATTGCAGTGGTGTAACACCTTTGAACAACTATCTCACAGTTTGACAAAATGAATACCAGGAAGCAGAGATTTGTTGGTGACACGGGCAGGTGACAGGGAGGAAGGCAGACAAATGGAGAGAGGAAAGGTTGGCAAATGCAGCCTGAGTGTACCAAAGAGACACTGATATGACTTCAGGAACCTTCTCATGGTAACCATGGGGTAGGTCAGGGCTGTGCTCATCAGCCATGGCTGCTGTGGGTCTTCGGCCCTCTACAGGCTGAATGGGGAGATTGACTTTGTCCAGCAGACAGCTGGAGACACAAAAGAAATTCTCTAGGCGCAGAGGCCAGGTCACTGCCCTCAGAGCAAAAGTACCAGCTTCACAAGGTGTCAGCATGAGGCCCAGGGAGGAAGGCAGACTGGCCAGGCCCTGCGGAGGCAGCTTGCAGGAGCCAGCGGGAGCCAACAAGCAGGAGCAGAGCCATGTTATTCAAATTCTCCACTCCATTTCTGAGGCAGGGGGTCTCATTAAGGGCTGACTCCCCTCCCCCCATCACCTCTAGAGAGCGGGCCAGACAACAAGGAATGTTTGTCTTCCCTTGGCAGAACCACTCTACTCTGAGGCCACACTGACTTCCTCAAAAGGCTAGCATGAAGGGCAGACGGAAGGAAGGAAGAGGAAAAGAAAAAAGCAAAGAAGGATGATGGCCACGAGGAAGAAGGTGGCTGCTATCTTAAATGTAGCACTGTTTGAGCTCCAAGCTCACTAGCCAAGAGCTCATGTTAAATGGTGAGTAAATGAAAAGGTCACCGTGTCCAGGACCCAATTACCCTCAGCCTGGTGTGCAGGAAGGCCCAATTAGTCCTCATTAGCCGCCTTCTTTAGGGGCTGCATGTGGGCAGCTTTGGCTCTTGCAGCCCCAGCTAAGATTCTGTGCTGGGTTTAAGTACCCCATTGTGAGCTTTGCTTTTTCAAGGTTCAGCTCTAAAGACTTGCTGGCTCGACCCAAGGAATACAAGGAATACAAGAGTATGGTCCTCAAGTAATAACTGTCTTTTTATCTAAAATACAAATTCTCTTGACCACACACATTTTGCACAAGTCAAAACACCCCATGTCACAGCTTCTGAAAGCCTGTGCACACAGACATACATGCACTTCTGAAGTCAAGTATCTGACTGTGAGTATCAAGCTGGAGCAGGCCAATACATCCTAACTTAAATGCTTTAAATACAGTGAGAGATAGAACTGAATTGCACATGCCTATTGTGTTGTATTGGTTTAGCTTCCTATTATAACTGCTATGCCATCGGCCACCTGAGTAACCCAATCTGGTGCTCAGATTTTGTCCTAACAGCCTCTAAGAACAGTATGATGGATTCAAACCTCGGTAGACCCGAAATCTTGTCTTTGTGGAAATTTTCTCCTTCTCTGTCAGTTCTGCTTTTGTCTCCCTTCTTTTTTTTTTTTTAAATTGGTCATGGGGCTTAAACTCTGGGCCTGGGCACTGTCCCTCAGCTGAAGGCTAGTACCCTACCACTTGAGCCACAGCCCCACTTCTGGTTTTCTGTGATTAACTGGAGATGAGTCTCACAGACTTTCCTGCCCAGTCTGATTTTCAACCATGATGCTCAGATCTCAGCCCCCTGTGTAGCTAGGTCTACAGACATGAGTCACCAGCGCCCAGCTAAACTTCCTTTTACTGTATCTTTTTACTTCTTTACCTCTTTGGTTCCCCACACTTGACTCAGTTTCCCCTTACTGAAGACCATGATCTCTGATGGGATCAACTCAGCTCCATGGAGGGACCTGACCCTAGGCTCACCCTATGTCAGTGTCTCTTCTGATCCAGCCCAGGAAATACCCAGTACCAAAATACCTTGGTTCTTGTTGACATTTCAAATGCCTGGGTTCCACCAACTAAATCAATACTGCTAAGAGTAGGAAATAGAAATGAGAATTTGAAGTAGATTTTCCAGGACTTCCCTTGCTTGAATACATGCACGCGCATGCGCGCGCGCACACACACACACACACACACACACAAGATAAACCCATGGAAATAAAGCATTTGGCCTCTCATAGCTACAAGAAAAGTTTGTAAACCAAAAAAACTCAGGAATTCCAGGACAATGCTATAAGAGTTAGCCTCAGCTGGGAGTTGTATAAACATGTCTGGATATTAGAGTTCTTGCTGCATGCAATCTTCCCAGATCCAATGACGGACGACCACTTCCCATCCAAAAGGTCAACAGATAAGTGGAGAAGACTCACTAGTCATTTCTCATCATGCAGCAAGAACCAAGAGACAGAGCTAATGTGGGAAGGCAGTAGGCAGCTGAAGGGAGACAATCATTGTGATCTGACTGATGGTAACTCAAGAACTAGTGTGACTCAGATGTCCCCAGAGTGGCAGGACTCCTGGTGCCTGGGCCACCTACAAGCCGAGGGTTGAATGACCATATGTTTGGGCCCTGCCAGTTTCCTTTGCTTTATACACATTAAACCATCTGAAACAAGAGTAACGTTGAGGACTTTCTGTCTTTTCCCAGTCAAGTGCACTTACCCCAGGGGCCTCAGAGGTAAGTGTCAGATGGTAAGTTCTGCACAGAACCCTATTACTATACAGTGGCTTTGAGATTTTGTTTTCTTCTTACAATGGTTACTCCAGAAGGTGGGCTCCAGGGTATTTAGTTTTAAAGGTCAAGGCTATCTTCTGTGTTTTGGGGGTTTTTACAACTGTTTTCCTTAGAAATTCTTTTCATCCTCACAGTAGTTCTGGCTTTACTTTCCTGGGCACTCTGTCCAAAACTAAGAAGAAGCAATAGGAGAAAAAGTACCATTCATATCAGGGAACCCACACTTTCCCTGAATCCCCAAGAATCCTCGATCCTCTGGAGAAGATGTCAGAGACAGCTACTTCCAGCTGTGGGAGAATATGGGAAACATGGCTGATGAGGGACACTCTTCTTGAACAATGTGAAGATGCTGTAAGCAAGAGACAAGAGACATATTGACACCAGTAGTCAAACAGTAGACAGAGCCCTAGGCCCAATAAAACACCATTGGCTTTATCTAGGGGAGATGATTCTTTGCTTCTCTGTTGAAATTCAGAGTTCCTGCAATTCAAGTGTGAAAAGCAATGATATTAAGCTCCTTCCTTCTTCATTTCACTACTAACTTGTGCTGCAGATTTCTCAGTCTAATTTGAAGTCCATTCATTCATAATTGGGATCACTGGTTTGCTAGGCACAAAGCCCAAATGTCTGGGTATAATGAAGCAGCTCCTGATCTTTGAGAGCCTAAAATTCAATAGATGGAGATGACTCTACAGGCAGGTACATGGCAGAAATGGGAATGTGGTGTGAAGGGAAGTAAATAGTCCAATGAGAACACACAGGGCAGATGTCCAGCTCTCATTTTGGTGAGGCTGTCCAGACAGCAGAAAGACAGTCATAGAGATAAGTGGATCCGTTATTCTAGGATTCATGGTCAGCATATTTGAAGGCATCTGGGAGAAGACTATTAGCTTCTGAAGCTTTTGGAGTGTAGGAATTAAAAACATAGCCTTTGGAAATAGGAAAACGCAGCCAGGAGGTTTGGCAAAGGTCAGATAATGGTCAAGGAAGGAAGCAGAAGCACCACACGGGATCAGACAGTCACATGACTGTGTTATCTATCCCTCGGAGACTATTTTTACCACTGTTCACCCATCAATTCAGAACATTCCATTGTGGATAGTTTTACTGTTATTTGGTGTAGCAGTTAGTTCGGAAACAGATGATCTTAATTTCCAACCTTTTATGGCAGTACTCTGTATAGACAAAGATCCCCAAATTTATGAATCAGAGACCACCCCACCCCACTGGTGTCCTCCCTGGCCTGTAGCCTTTACAGAGTTCCGTCCCAAAGACACCAGGCACTAAGCTGTTAGCAAAGAAGAGAATCTCGATTGCAATACTCTTCAGAAAGTAGGTACCTGCTGCATTGTCTATGAGGCCCTAACCTGTGCTCCAACCGTGACTGCACACCCTCCCCACAATGTCCCTCTCACTCCCACCCACATCCTTCCTCCCTGTTCCTCTACTGGCTGTTCCTCCAGCCAGTGGGCACAACTGAGGGAGCAGCAATCTGATTTCCAGTCAGGGAAGAGCCCCTCCCCTCCACCAGGATGAATCCAGATTCTATTTTTTTATTTCATCCCGACTTCAGCGAAAAAAAAAAGGAAATAAAACAAAAACTTTTAGCATGTATATTCAGAATTTGCAATCTGCACTTGATCAGGATCGGAAAATTCTCAGATACTCAAGTGCTGCAATGTGAAAATTCAAGTATAACATAATCTGAAAGTTGGTTTTTCTGAGACTCTAGAAGATAAAGGATGATGGGAGGGATGGGAAGAAGAAGTAAAGAATGTAATGAAGAAAAGATGATAATTGTTGGCTCCTTGTTATGCATGGTTTCTACACATATCCTCTGGCTTTTATGTCATCACAAAATCAGTGCATGATTAACAGCAGTCAGAAAGGTTACATGAACTCTGAAAGCAAGGAAAAACAGGAGGATATTCTTAGGAGATGGTCACAAGGACTGAATAGCTATGTGCATATGATCATATAAAATGATGCTTATCAAAATGAACTCTAGGAAATGGAAGCAAAAATTTTTTTATTTTACTTTTTATGGTTGTTTTTTTCTGCTCTCTTCCCTTTTGTTGCTGGTTTTGATTTCTGTACCTTTTGTCTTATATGTAAGTTTAACTGACTTGGGGAGGGGAAGGGAAACACAGAAAATGGGACAAAGAGTGAACTAATTCAGCAGTGATACTCACTAGGCACTGTGTTGGAAATGAACTATACAACTTGAGGGGTTGGGGGAAAGGATGGGAAAACCTGGTAGAAGATGAGGGAGGGGGCGACACTGTTCAAAAAGAAATGTACTCAATACCTGACTGATGTAACTGACCCCTCTGTACATCACCTTTGCAATAATTGTTTTTAAAAGGAAAAGTCTAGCTTCACTTTACCAACCCATCTTTCAAAGAAAAAGTTTTATAATGAAAACTCCATTTTGTGTGCTCTCTAAGAAAAACTAAGTAGCATCTATAAGATATAGATTGACTCTAAGACGAACCTAGATTGAATGGTGGGGGGGAAGAAATGTCTCTGGAAAACATGTCTACACAGAACATGACTATTTATAACAACTTTATTCCTATTTGACTTCAAATGTTAACAACTAACATATTCTTCAGGAGGTGGAAGGGGAAGCTGGGACACATCCATGCTTGGTAATTCAGCAATAAACATGAATCCGATTATCAGGTGTTGGGAAGACTATATCATGAAAAGAAATATATCAGTCTAAACAGGCTGAATTCTGTATGGTTCCAATGATATGACATTCTGTAAGAGGGAAAAAGTAAAGGCACAGTAAATAGTGCAGTTGATTCAGGGGTTGAGGTGTGGGATAGAGAAAAGACTTACTAGTAAAATGAAGGAGATTTTTTATGACAGTAAAACAGATTCTATAAGTTATAGAAATGGTAGCCATGCAACATTTTAGTCAAAACCCATAGAAATATACAACAAGGAGTGAACTCTAAAGCAAACGACAGTCTGGGTTTGGTTAATGTGTTGATATAGGTACATCAATGGAAGAAATGGATCAAAACAGTACAACATTTGAATAATAGGGGGATTCATTGGAGAACCTAGGTGGGAATTCATACTTTCTGATTCATTTTTCTGAAAAAAACAAGTAAGCAACTAAAACTGTTCTGAAAGAGAAAGTCTCCTGGAAGGAAAAGAAGTCTCTGGCCTGAGTTTTTCCTGGAAGGTAGACAAAGGAACTTCGCATACTAGTGGTGGGCTTGTGAGGGAGGGGGCTTCGGAGACAGAAGGCCTCAATGATGGACGACTTCTCACACAGTCTTGTATCATCCTCAGTCCTGGAGGTGGAGGGGTGGTGACCACACACTGCTTATTCAGGCAGTTACCAGACGTCATGGGCAAAGTCTAGAGGAACGCTCATCCCTCGGATTTGGGGGTGGTCTGACTAATAGGTGACTAAGAATTGTCAAATAGACATATATAGGCAAAGCTGCATTGTCAATGGAAACAGGAGCTCTCACCTGGTAGAGCTCAGCCTTTAGAATTAGGTGACTCATGCTCCCCCCCCCACAGACGCTGCCAATGACCGGGTTTGGGGGTCATCCCATGGTGTGTAGGCTGGATTTGCTGAGGAGTTCTCACGAGGACACCCACATCACTGAGGACACAAGGAGAGGAAGGCGTCGAGAAAGGAGGAATAGATCCGGCCTGCAAGCATTCAGAACTAATAATCTGTTGTCTGAAAGACATGCCAAGAGTGAATATGGTGCCATCTTGTCCCCTCCCCACTCCCCACAGCTCTTCTCTGAGTACTTCATGTAAAAGAAATGCCAGTTCACACTGTTGGCAGCTGAATTGTGCATTCTTCAGCCAGTCAGTGAAGGCAGCATTGTTGCTCTCCTCATTGTAGAGATGCAGGGATTGAGGTAGCCTGCCCCGCAGGACCCAGGCATGACAGCATGTCATTGCTCGTCCCCAGAGCTGGAAAGCTGACTCATCTAGGTTTATTGCTTTTCCCTTTAATCACGTTGGATGTGTTTGTAATCCTTTCTGGGACTGTTAATAGTTCTGCTCAAACAGTAAGTCCGGGGGGGTCCGGTCATGGTGCCTGAACTCTGGGCCTGGGCGCTGTCCCTCAGCTCTTCAGCTCAAGGCTAGTGCTCTACCACTTGAGCCACAGTGCCACTTCTGGCTTTTTTCTTTTTGCTTACATGGTGCTAAGGAATCGAACCCAGGGCATCAGGCATGCAAGGCAAGCGCTCTACCACTGAGCCACCTTCCCAGCCCCCGAATGCTTTTTATTTCTTAAAGTCCTTCTTTCATCTTTGATTGACATTGCCCCTAGATTCCATAATGTTTTCTTCAGGTTTTCAGAGTCTCTACCTCAGAAGAAATAAATTAATCCCCTTTTCAATGGCCTCTTGGGCTACTGGTGTCATGCAGACCATCCTGCAGTGAATTAGCAACAGGAAACAGGGTCCATACCCAAAGGCATGCCCACCAGTACCTACATGCCCATGGGAATATGCCATCTGATCACCCATTGAGGACTTGATGAATTCTGGGCTCTGAGCTAACCATTCGACCTGTACGATCATTTAATCAAAACCCATGTCACCCCCATTTTAAAGCATAGTTTGGAAGGGATGACAAACTGCCATCAATGCAGAGGGCCAGGCCTATGCAGGGATGGCAACTTCAGACCTGGACTCTTCCGGCCCCTAACAGGGTATGAAAATGGAATAAGTACTCAGTCTATGGAGATCAAAGAGGAATCTGAACATCTTCCTACTGAATTCCTTGTGCTCTTGAGATGCCATCATAAAACTAAATATGACCCTGTTTTCTCTGGTTGTTTTCCCAAGGGGAGCCTGAGAGTTCTCTGCATGAGATGGCTGGTTTATGTCTGCAAGGGGCCATGAATAATAGTGCCATTGCCGTGAATACCTTGGATTCCCTCACAACCACAAACCGTAGGATGTATAAAATGAATGTACAAACTTCCTGCATATTTGTCCCATCCATTCCTGGCATGCCTCCTTTACCACAGAACCTTCTACAGATCCAAGAGTTAAAAGTCTTAAAGAAAGAGGGAGATACAGAGAAATCCCTCAGTACCCAATATAGTATAAGCTTCAAGCCTAGCAGGTCACATGAGTACATTCTTCTGCTCCTTGTCATCACAGAGCTGTTGGAGACGGAAACAGACAAACTCTGACTTTTCTATAGCCCTCACTTGGGCACCATTTTCTTTCTAGGGATGACACCCAAAGAAGTCTTTACAGGAGACTTTTGCTCTGATATTCCCCCCAAGAAGTCAACAGAAGACAAAGACGCAAGATAAGATTTGGAGATGTAAAAATACCAATCATTAGGCTTCTAATTCAATAGATGAACTTCTGTCCTGGTTATTGAGATCATATGGACCAAGACTTGCTTCTCTTTAACATTGTTTCACATATATAACTTGAGGATCAGATTGCATTTACCTAAGCACATCTTCAATAACTATCTCTGAGGAACCATTACTACTATTGTCAGTAAACAGAGTTGAGCCCAGGCAGCCATATTGAGATGCATGTAAGCCATCCTCCCTCAACTCCAAAAGATTCAGAGTGCTTGGAGGCTAGAAGGTGCTTTTCTCCATCATGATGTGTATGTGAATAATTGGTCAAATCCACACTATAAAATGGGGATGGAGAGCAGATATGCCTGATAGGGTCTAGCAAGTAGTGGAAATAGAAAGTTCAATTTAAGTGGCAGCTGGGTGAAGAGAGACATCCTTGCCCTTTAACAGGGAATTATAGTTCTCAGCGGTTCTCCAGTAGGATCAGCTAAATAAAAGGTAGAGTCTCTTGTCTTTAGAGCAGCAATGGAGGCTCAAGCTTTCCAATTGACAGTTTTATATTTACCACACTTAAGTAAATATATAGCATTAATTTCTTTTTCAAGTTACTAAAATTATATACCACTTCACTACTTGTAAAAGGATTTTGTGTTAATATTTTCAGAATATATCTATGTGGATACATGTAGATCTGGGATATTTATCTTAATTCCTATTTAATTACTCTTCTTAATTTCAATTACTCTTCTATTCATATAGAAGAGTTTTCCAATGCTTCATGCATAAGATATCTGATGGCTTTTTTTTTTTTATCTTTTGTGACAGTCTTTGTGCTTGAACTCATGGCCAATGTACTGTCCCTGAGAGGAATCTGTTTGTTTTTCCTCAAAGATATTGTTCTACTACTTGAGCCACAGTTCCACTTCTGGCTTTTTTTTTTTTGGTGGTTAATTGGAGATAAGAGTCTCATTGATTTTCCTGTCCATGCTGGCTTTGAACCACAATCCTCAGATCTCAGTCTCTTAAGTAGTTAAGGCTATAGGAGTGAGCCACCAGCACCTGGCAGCTTTTTAGATTTTAAGAAATGTATCAGAAGGAAAAAAAATAAAGAACTCTTAGTTGTTTAACTTAGAATTACTACTTATTCTGATTTCCAAATTATTGAGGGTTTGACTTATGACCTAAGACCAGATTCCGTGTTCATTTCTCTGAGTGGACACTCTATATGACCTCATCTATTGTACCTTTGTGTATGACAGACTACACCTTCCATTTCTCAAAAATTTCTTTCTTTCTCTTGCTTCCTCAGTCCTAGGTAGAGAAAACTTGCTCATTTGCTCCCGAGAGTCTTCTATGAAGGTTTTTTTCATGGAGCAGGTTTGCATCCCAACTCAGAACAGCTAGCATCCCTGGAGCCAAAGTCCCTACCTCCTGAACACCTGTGATCCCGATGTATAAGCCTGTATGTCCCACATTGGTCTAAATCTCAGTCCCCATGGGGACTGTGACAGTAGGAGCTGTGCTATGGGGAAGAATTTCTTCCTCGTTGCTAACATCTCAGGGTTCCCTTCATTTATTTCTCTCTTCAGATCCAGCTTATAAACTGTGATGCTGTTATAACTTCTCCAGAATCTGCTTTTCAGGACAAGAGATTGGGTTGTAATAATCCAATTCATGCTGCTCACATTTTACTTTCTATGTAACAAATTCCTACTTGGAGGAGTAGGGAACTCCACCAATCTATAATTATTGCATGAACATTTATTAAGACATTTAATTTCCTTAAATGAATAAAACTCCCCCAAGTACACATAGGAATGAGTTAGAATGACACATAAACTTCTAAGTATGACAAATAGTCTCTATTGTATGAGCCATTATTTATCTTTTGTGTCTCAGTCTATGGCTCTGTTATTTTAAATCTGTGGTTTCAATAATGAAACTTTTCAGAATTAACATATGGAATGGCACTTTTGCTAAACTATTTAGTCCTCATTTCTTGCTTCCAGGTTTAGTTTAACATGATCCCTCGCTTTAGCTACCATACTTTGTAGAAAACGCGTTCTCTTGCAGAGCCAAGGAAATGTAAAACAGAAATGACACACACACACATGTCCCAGAAGTATCCATCTGTTCCTCCACCCTTCTGGAATTTAGGAATTTTTTCATCTACTAGCATGAAGACTTTTCTCCTCTAAGGCTCATATATTTGATATTTTGTGAGACCTGGTAAAGCCATAACATAGCACGAGGTGAGATCCAAGGAGTTCAGATAGCATTTGTTATTTACCATGCATTCAAACCTCTTGATAATTAAGTGTTAGTTTTACTTTAAGGGGGGGGGGAAGACAATAATGAGAATGAAAATTAGGAGCTTAAAAATTGGCAAAATAGGGCCTTTATGTTGTTGCGTATTGAACAGGGGGAAAATGACAAGAGGCAGACAGCTAGGATTTATACTCCCTGAGAAGATGCCTCATAGCCAAATATAGACTGGGGATTACCCCTCATTAAACTCCTGTTTGGAAACAGTTATTAAGATTTCGGAAAGTTTTGTTTTTCCTATAGCGAATGCTGCAGAATGCTCATAGCAGCTCTCGATTATCCACCCTTCAATATGAAAAAGATTTGCAAGTTCCACTTCCTCCCAGCAGGCACTGTATTGATTAAATAACTCCAAATTACAACTTAACAGAGGCTGTGGGACCAGAAAACAATTACAATAGCCTTAGAAGGAAAAATACAACGTAGCAAAATTTAATCTCCTGGATTTGTTTGCTCCATTCCCGTATAAATTATCTGCCCAAGGCATATACATAATATTGAATTTATAGATATAGCTTACAATGACACAGACATTGAAACAACCTAAAGGGAGCTGCTACATTAGGTGAGGTTTACAGCTCTAAAAACCATTAAGAGCTAGAGCAAGCATGAGAGAAAATGGGCTTTCAGCACAAGTGGGATCATTCTTGGAGCATTTATTACAGTCAGGAGAGCAAAATAACTTCCAAGAAGGCAGAAGGGAAGGGTCATGTGTATCTATGGCAAGTGCCCAGGCACATGACATGTCAATTGTTGGGAATTTGGCAATCTATGGTTCAATTTTATTCAGGTATTTAACGCTGAATCCAGCAACCTCACAGTTGTGCTAAAGAAATTCGTCAAGATTTAAGAGACCAATATCAGTATTGTTATAAGCTAAAATCAAAAGGAACCAAAGTTCAATGACATTGGTTAAAAAAATACTAAGGATGGTTAATGATGCTTTAGAAATTGCAGAACTGTGTTACAGAAGAGTTAAGTCAGTCCAGGGGAAATCATACATTTGTATGTGTTATTTTTGTCTTCTAATGTGTGTTCAGATTTTATGAGAAAAGAAACATGTAGATATCTTGTGGCAACCAGGAAAGCTCATGTTTATTTGTTTTCTTTGCTTCCTTCTTTTTAAATCATTCTTAGGCAACACTAGGATGTGTAAGGCATCCTTAATTCAATACTGAAAGAAAATACCTAGTGTCAGGTAACCAAATCCTAGAATAAACTTTTCCAAGATAAACTTTTCATCTGGTTATTGCTTCTCTTCTCCCATTGTGTTCTCTCCATTTTACTCACTGGCTTCTATTCTGTAACACACAGTTCTGCAATTTCTAAGCATCATTAACCATTCTTAGTATTTTTTAACCAATGTCATTGAACTTTGGCTTCTTTTTATTTTGCCCTGTAACAATATTGATATTTGGTCCCTTAAATCTTGAAGAATTTCTTTAACACAACTGTGTGGTTGCTGGACTCGGTTAAATGCATGAGTAAAATTTGAACTACAGATTGATCCTCTTCAGGGATCCAATAGGGAAGGGGAGAAGGGAGGGGCAGGAAAGTGACTCGACTTGTCTATAATGGAGGCCAGGCTTCTCTAGTAGTTCCTTTGATAGCTTCTCTGACTCCTTCCCCACTGAAGTCATTTAAATATATTGGTAGCCTACGGTAGTCAGGTATTCCCTTCAGTTAGCAAACCCTCCCTGCCCCCAATCACAGTGTCCCAGGAAAGAAATATTGTGTCAGGAAATATCAAGAGGCCTCTGTTATTGAGCTGGAGTGGAGCTGGTAGACCAGAACTCCCTGACTGAGGGCATCCAGGAAAACACAGTGAGCCTCTCTCTCCTGCCCTGCTCTCCCAAACCGAACTCTGAAGGCCATCCTCTGTGACTCTCTAACTGCAGACAATACCCTTCTACCCAATCCCAAGTGTTCCAGAAGCCGCATTCCCCTGGCAATGACATGCAAATCCTGGCGTTCCCCACTTCCTTCAGGGCAGGGTGGGCATGTTTCCAGCCTATTGATTGCTCTATCTAGGAAAACTTGTCTTCATCTCCACTCTTCTTCTGTTATAATGTTCATGTGAGGGGAGGAAGGGAACCTAAGACCTAGGAGGAGGATTTTTTTCTCTCTCTCCCTTGAAATCCCTACCTTGTGGTCTTCTTGACAGCTCCCTTTGCTTTCAATGTGGATTGCGTCTCTCTGCCTTTGTGGGAATTCCATGTTTACAGGAGAGTGAGAGTGGCCCCTTTGCAATGGTCTAGACTCCTTTTGATAATGAGTGCCAGCAAGGGAGACTTTGTGCGAAGAAATTCATGAGGTGTGGAGTAAGATCTTCAGACATTTATCTTTACCCACATAAAAGGAAATGGATTTTTTAAAAATGCAATTTTTGCTTGTGAGAAGAGCATGGCAAAGCAAGAGGAAAGTAAGGGATCAATCAAGTAGCGTGCCATAAAGACCAGGGACAGTAATGGGACAGTAATGCTCACTGGTGAAGAGGTCTTTCCAGCAAGGAATGTTCAGCTTCGATGGCTATGCAGGGGGCAATCCTCCGATGGGTGATTGTTGTATTATTGAATCAAGACAGAACCCAATTCCCACACTTAGGTGCATGGCCAACACAAAATAAAAGACCAGCTGTAGATAGAAGAGTGGAGAATGGGATTCAGAAGACGCAGGAAGCAGGTTGCAGGTGAGTGTTAGGATGTGAGGTCCTGGGGAGCTGCCAAGGTTGTGAGCAGAGTAATGAAATGAAGGACCAAGACATCTTATCTAAGCAACGGAACCAAAGAGTGAATAGTTGACATCTGGCTTATGCATGTAAGAGCGCATGTCCCAATGCCTGGAACACGTTAACTAGTTATTGCTGGATGGTGAGATTCTAAGATATTAGTATTTTCTTCCTTCCTTTCTTCCTTCCCTCCTTCCTTTCTTCTTTCTTTCTTTCTTCCTTTCTTTCTTCCTCTCTCTCTTTTCCTTATCTCTTTCACTAACATGTTTCTTAGATATTTTTGCCATATTGTTATAATTAAAAAGAAAAGCACACTTGAATTTAACCTAAAAGCAAGAAAAATAGAAGAATCTGGGTGATGATAATCATTCTACCTAAGTACATCTATTCTGAATTCAATGTGTTCTCCTATTGTCCAGATTTTTAATAAAATTAGCATGTTTCTATTGTCTTGCATTCATAAAGCAATTTCCAATACTGATATATTTTTAGAGGCATTTATCAAAAAGATGAATAATAAATTTCAAGCTGGGTGCTGGTGGCTCACTTGTAATCCTAGCTACTCAGGAATCTGAGACCTGGAGGATTTAAGTTTGAAGCCAACCTGGACAGACAAGTCTGTGAGCCCCCATCTCCAGTTAACCAACAAAATGCCAGACTGGAAGTATGGGTCAGTTGGTACATTGCCAACCTTGATCAAATAAGCTGAACAAGAGTAGGAAGCCCTCAGTTCAAGCCCTGATACACAATAACAATGACAGCAAAACAATAATAATATCCAGAAATTTATTTCCCTGAATTCTTAACAAATAAAAAGCTAAAGACCAACAAATCAAGCTATAGCAACTTCCATAAGTGAATTCTTCCTTTACAAGGCTTTTAGATAGTAATCCACTTTCCCCAAGGTACACTGTCTTAGTGTGTATCCTGAACTAGAACTGAACACCACCGATGGAGTGATTTATTTAGAATAGAGGGGTATTTGGTTCATGGCTCTGGAAACTGGGATTGTGATGCCAACATCTTCACTAGGCCCACACACCTCCCATTACTGCCATATTGGAAGTTCAGGCTTCAGCTCATGCTGCTGCGGAGAACAGATTCAAAGCATAGTGTACACCTGTGATGTTTGCACCATGGGAACATTTTGTCCCACCAAGAAGACAGAAGTTACAGTCCTGAGCTTATCCTTACGCTCCATCCTTCCAGTCACTCTGTTTTCCCCAGAGCCTCTTGCCAGCTACTTCCATTGCTGGAGGACTGGTCTTCTACCCTTATCCCTTCTATTGGAGAAACAATAGATACTAGACTAGAGGTAGGATGACAAGAGTGGAGGGCCAGAATGCTGGTACTCCAGAGAGCAGAGGGCAGGAGAGAATGTAGTGATGGATGGACTGAATGGTTGGCAAGGCAGGTGCTGTTTATAAGAGCTACTTCCTAGAAACCAAAGAGAAGAGGAAATGCTTTCTTTATATAAAGGCCTTACTCTGTGTTTTAATCAGAAATATAAGCCAAAGTAGAGAAAAACTAGTACCCTACCTCTGCTTGCAAAAGGAACTTGATTCAAGAATGTATTTTTCCCCTTACTACTTCAGCCTGAAAGATGGCAAAACAAGAGGAGAGATGGGTGGAGAAAAACAATATAGCCACGATAGTTGTTAGCCAATATAATAAGCAGATCCACAGACCAACCTAGCATTTAAATAATAAAATATGACTCTGGGCTCTTCAGTCTGCTTGCCTAAATTTGAACCACGGTGTTGTCCTTCACTGACTATGTGCAAATTTTATAACAATTCTCCCTTGTGAAAGGAGAATCATTCAATAGCTTGTCTCATGGGTTATTTTCATTTTTAAATAAATCAATTGCTGCAATAGGCAATGTGTAGCGATTGAATGTGAGCCCTAAACGGGCCTGTCTATGTACCAAAACCCCCTGACTACCCTTGACCCCGAAGCTATTTTCTTCTTTAAAGCCTTAATTACTGTCATTCAGGATCCAGTCCACCTGCCTCTTCTCAGAACCTGAGTTCTTACTTAATGACAGTTCATGAAACTTAGCTCATTGAGTCAATACTAAACACCAAGCAGTACTGAGTAGCCACGTTACCCCCTATCTTACACAGCTCCACACAGCCAGGGAAAAGTATAACTAGACAAGATCTATTTATTTTTACTCCACTCAATAAAATACTCAAATGGGATAATTACTTGTAAAGTTTTGTAAATCATGGATGTCAAGACTCAGATAATAGGCTAGATACCATTCAAAGATACAGGTAGGAAAAGGGTCAACATTTAACTCAGCATTTTTCATTACTGTATTATCTAAAATATGTTTAGAGATCTATACTACTCTGTGAAGTTCACGAGTAATAATGTGAAAGGGGAAAGCAAACCCATGTGAAAGCAGCTTGAACACTGTTAGACTAAACCAAATAAGCTAAATTTACTTATTTTAGGCATTTCAGAGTCATCTGCATATTTAGGTAGTTCTCATATAGGTCTTAGATAGATAGATCTCCAGAATTTTGTTATGAGGTAAAATACTCATGAGTACTATGTGTGCATTTCTTTAGTGTCTACTTCCTGTTTCCAGATTCTATCCAGGAAACCAACGGCATATACTTATTCTATCTCCTTCAGTTCTTATTTGCCATGATAGTTCCCAGAGCTTTTCTTTTGACTACCCAGACAACTCTGTGGGGCACTGGTCAGGCATTTTGTAGAAAGGCCATCAATTCATGTTGGTAGGCTGTCTTTCTCACAAGTAGATGGTAGTTATGGTTTTCAGGAAGAAAACAATAGTGGTAAGGCTTATTTTTTTTTTGAAAATGGGTCTGGGGTGGGGACAGCTCCAGTCAGAATGGGAATAATTAATTTTTCCTAGAATCTATAACTTTCATTAAGTCCTCTCAGTCTAATGGACCTCCCTAGATCACCAGCTCTTTAAAATCACTTGTGACACTCCATTGTAATGTCATTAATGCTGTCATAGAGTGGGACAGTTCCTGTGCCAGGCAGAGTTGCTTTCTGAACTTGTCCTCCTGAAACACTCTTTTGTTACACACACACACACACACACAAACACACACACACACAGAGTATGCAGACTGAGGACATTTTTGTGTGGTATAAAGGTGACATTCAAAGAACAAACAGAAAAGATTTTTAAATGGATTATTGGTTTAAAACAGACAAATGTAGAAGTAGAATCAATCTGGATGGGTTTTACCACATAATAGAGAGATTGTGAACTGAATCTGCCATGTCCCTCACAAGGCTTTGTCTGAAAGGCTCCACAAACAGCCTTCCAGGGTTTTGCTACCTCGATGCAACTGGATGCAGATGGACTGAATGATGCTAGTTACCATTTGAAGATGAAAAATTGCACATCCATTCATTCACACCTTATTCTATCAATGTGAGTTCTCCTAAGGATCACCTGGGAAGCACACAAAAATGTACAAGACTCTATTTCCCACATTCTACTAGACAATCTGTGAGGTTGGGCCTGGAAATGTACAGTTTTAAGGTCTCTCTATAGGGGGACAATAATGTCTGAATATATTTGTTCATACCCACGTAGGGCAATACAAATCTATTTGAATCAATCACTTCCTGAATTTAACATGTGACACACAATACACACACACACACACACACACACCATCATAATCATCATCATCAACCAATATGAAGTAAAAAGTAAATCTCAGCTTACCAGACTAATTCATCCTTATTAATTAACTGAGATAAGAGTTCTTATTTGATCTCCACCTCTGAGTCCTTTGATGAACATGGGACTATTGGGAAGTAAAAGTTACCTCATTATCAATGTTTTATATCAATATTTCCTAACCATAATCTTCCATGCATGAACACACACATACATACATAGATTGTAAGCTACAGAAGTTCATCTTTCACAAACATTACAAAGATATTTAGGGTAAAACTATGCAATTCACAAGATTAAGAGCATCTATGCTATATATGAAAGAGAAAGAGATATTTCCATTTTATTTCCTTTTAAAGTAACTAATATATGCCAAGAGAAGACTTTCATGCAATATCTACCAAATGCTTCACAAGAATATTTGGTGTACTATATCAGCCTATTGACTGCACACACATACCCACAGACACCCACATACACAATACATAGGAATGCTTCCACAACATAGATATGGATACACATACATACACACACCTATAACTTAGACACATGCACTTTTTTTTTTACTATATTTATTTCCCAAGGCTGCTTCTGAAGTCAGAACTGACTTGCTGGCTATCCATTATCAAAGCACAAGCGACCATGTATTTGGACCTAGGTTACTGGCTTCAGCAAAACTGCTTTTGGTTTATCTGTGAATCAGGCTATGGATCCCAGTGGAAGAAACGGAAATCATCAAACTCATCTCATGTGATATACTGAGAAGAAACACATTGCAACATGAAAGAGCTTGGTGAGTACTTTACCAAGCTATGCAGGTCCATGTAAATGACCTGTGATATATGACCAGTCAGCCAAAGGAACAGAAATCATACATTATTTCCAAATTTAAAGTAATACACCATTTGTATTTACCGTTGTTCTAACAAAACAGTAGATTTCATGGGGGCGGGGGGAACTTTCTGCCAACACACACATGGATTTCTTAGTTAAAAAGCATCTGCATGAGGGTGTGTCCACATATACACATGAAATTTGTATTCCATTTCTGTACTTGGATTCACGACATAAACTAGTAGATGGTGTTATTATTGTGCTGGGACCATGTGATTCACTTTTGTGGAAATTTACACAAGCTCCTAATCCAGACATATTAAATCGAGTGCAAGTTCTTTTGTTTCCCTTTCCATCTTTTTTTTTTTCCACAGATCTTCAGAGTCCTACAGTTCACTCAGCTTTCTTCTCATACATTCTTTTGCATTCTTTTCCTTTACTGTAGTTGTTCTTTGTGTTTCTTTGGATAAAAGATTGGCGTCTCTAAATATGTGAGTAACCGTCTTCACACATAAAATAACCATGCTCTCGGGGCAGTCCTGTGTAGACAGAATTGAAGAAATCACATAACAATTTTCCCTTCTAATGAATTTACCATCAAAGGCCTCAGATTGAACTATGTGTCATTTTTGAGCACTTTCTATATTGTTCTGATCATTTTCAGTGGCCTTGTCTTTTCCAGAACACATTTCTATGCAGTTGGTATAATTGGTCTTACGTTTCATGTAAAGCAACCTTAGCTCCTGGAGATCAGGACCACAGAGTCATAAAGCTGGGCTCAAACACAGGCCTGTGTGATGCTGACTGCCATCTTCAGATATTGTCCTGAGCTACCTTTGACAGAGGCCAAGGAGCACAAAGGAAGCAGCAAGTTGGAGAAGGAAGAGGATTATGCATAGAGTGTGAGTTAATCAAGGCTGAAGCCTCGGGAGGAGTATAATAAATGCTTAAGAGGAAGGAACGTTTGCTGGAACTAATGAGGGAGGGTCCCTAGGCCCTGCAATGAGGCAGGTTCTGGGAAGACTTCCACAGGAGAGAAGCTGGGGAATCATTATGTTCCCAGCTGAATGGCAAGTGATTCCAGCTCTGTCTCTACTTGGCTTCCTCAGTTGTCGGTTGAGCTGGGGCTGCGCTCAAGAAAGATACAAGGGCAGAGTGTGACGTGAAACAGAAAAGCAACACAAAGTGTCACTGGTAAAGGGGGCAGGGAGTCACTTCCCCCACCAACGTATTCTCACAGAAGCCTGCTTCTATCTTCCACGTACACCTGGGCAATGGCCAAATGCACAGTAGGTCCAGAGTCATTCTTGTCAGTTATCTGGGTGCTGCGAGAAGCAGGACTGTTAATATTCTGTCCCATTCTGTGGGAATCCTTCTCTAACTTTGTTCACGTCTGTCCAATTTGCCTCAGCCTTTGAAGGCTGGTGGTTAAGATTTGGATCTGAAATCCTCCCCCAAAGGCTCATGTCAGTTAAAGCCTTGTTAGTGCATGGGGCTATTGGGAGATAGTAGCCCCAGTAGAAGAAGTGGTGTCTAAAGAGAGGAAGTTAGGTTATTGGGTGAGCAAGTACTCTCAAAGAGGATATACTGAGCCTTCATTCCTTCCCTCTTTCTACTTCTCAGTTACAATGAAATGATAGGCCTCCTGTCCCCATTTCCCAAAGCAACAGAGCCATGAAACTATGGATTGAGACCTCTGAAACCACAAACCAAAACAGACCTTTGCTTCCTTACGTTGATTTATCTCAGGTGGGTTTTTGCTTGTTTGTTTTAGGAAACTGGGGCTTTCTTTTTTTGAGGGGGTGGTTTTATCTTGTTTTATTTTTATTCACGTCAAAGAGCTTCTCAAACTTAAATGTACTTAAGAATCACAGAAAATATTCATGAAGATAGGCTCTTAATTAGTAAGTCTGAGTTAGGGGTCTGGCAGTTCTAAAAAGTCAAGTTTTCACATCCCAGGGATGTGTCTGATTGTGGGCCCCACATACGTTAAGATCATTTGTTTCTTTTGCAGAGCTGGGGATGGGATAAACCAAGCCCCCCCCAACCCCACCGGCTAGACAAGTGCTCTGCAGCTCAGCAGCACCCTTGGTCCCTATACTTTCAATTGTGAGTTTCTGAGAAGTGAAATTATCTTAGCACAAGAACAGGAAGATTGCGACTTTCTTCCAAGAAGATGTCATTTTCCTCACCTTCACTCTCCTGCTTTCTCACATGGCTCTCTTTTCTATCCATTCTGCATGTGGCTTGGGCTAACAAAAGAGTACTCAGGGCTAGAAAATGTAGCATGAAATCCCAGGCTTGTCAGCTGCCCTCTCTCCCCAGCTCCTGCTTTCCCTCCTGGCCTCCTCCCTTTGCCTGCTCCCATCTGGATGGCTGGACTTCCTTCCTCTCCAGAGGGGATTCCACAGACACAGCTGCTTCCTCCCGCACACGAGCTGGTGTCTTATAGAAAGGCAGTGATCTAGGGCTTGAATAAGTCAGCAGGCCTCGGCAGAGTCCTCAGAACGAGAGTGGCCAAACCACTCACTGGGAGAGAGACGCCTATGTTCCTGACCCAAACCACCCTTGTGTATGTTTGTCTGAGCTGCATGTCATCAAATGTCATCTGTGGGCCTCTCTCAGTTCGAGAATCAGTCATCAAGACCATATTTGGAGTCATTTGGTTCCAGGTCAGACATTCCGATTTAACACATTTATCCCATGATTTCCTAATGCTATCGAATGACACATCATTTTTTTTTCTCCCTTTGTTTTTCTCTTTCAACTAATTTATTTAATGGGTCCAGAATGGGTGATTAGACCATAAAAACATGTGGTATCCTAATTGGATTTTGAAAATGTGTAAACATGGCCCTCCAGTGGCTTGCCTTTACCATCTGGACCAAATATAAACTCTGACCAGTGCTTCCAAAGTGCCCTCCTTCCAGCCCCACGCTAACACGGTACTTCTCCTCTCTGGGGTCGCTCCCCATCATTCAGGTCACCTTCTTATCTGTAGAACGCATTTACCAATGTCTTCCGGAGGCCACTGCCTGAGCTGATCTCAAGAGGAGCTGAGATAATTCAGTTTAATGTTGGAAGTGTTTGCAGGCTTCAGCTCACAATCTAAAACTAACCCCAACCATTCATCGGTCCACTGAGGAATGTGTGATGAATTCCTGAGCCCGGAAAATTCACCTCAATGTCTTCCCATTTATTTCTCAGCAAAGTATATGTTTCACTCATGTCAATGTTTGAGTCATTAACAGACACTAGCCAAATGTTTCAGTTAGTGAAGCATGCATTGCTAATTCAGATTCTAGGGACCAATCATGAACAGGCAGACAAAGTTGTTCAGGTCTTAAAGTTTACATTCAGGTTTGGGAAGGTGGATAATGAGCAGTAAACAAATGATCATTTCAGGTGGTTAAAAATAAGTATTATTGGTGGTATGAGGCTAGAGGCAGGGGATGAGTTCATTCTTTTCATCTGAACCTTTTATTTTTAATGCTCTTTAAGAAATTGTTCACATCACAAACAAATACCTGCTTAAATTAAAATATCCATGTCAGAAGTTTGCATGTGAATAAAACCTGTTACATGTTACACAGGTCTCGAGGGAAGGTTCTTTGTGAGGCCAGGCATGTCTGGGAAAGCATCAATGAGGAGATGAACCACTGATTGGTTGATGACAAGGCCTTTCTCTTCAGTGTTAAGGGTAGTCTGAAGTTTCTAGTGCTTCATTTGGACTCATCCCGGATGACCTCCAAGAAATTGATTGGCTTACATAATAAAAGCACTACATTGAAACCTTTACTTGACTACAATCAGCACACTGAGGTGGGTGGACAGATGGAGAACAGATGGATGGACAGGAGGAAGGATGGACAGAGGGAAGAATGGATGGCAGGTGTATACATGGATGGGCCCAGGAATACAGGGGCTGTGAATTAGCAGCTGACTTCATAAGAGGAGTCTAAACAAGTTAACATACTTCTCCAAATCCAACTTTATCTGACCTGTGGCACTCTGCCTGCAATTTGACACATAAGCTAAGTTCAGCCCTTTTCCTTGGATCTCTCTCTATCACATACACACACACACACACACACACACACACACACACACACACACACACACACACACACACAC
>NW_012267377.1:2031041-2048488 GCF_000151885.1 Dipodomys ordii | reverse complement strand
ACACACACACACACACACACACACACACACACACACACACACACACACACACACACACACACAGAGTGTTGTTGTTTTCTTGAGTCCTAACTAGAAAAATCCTTAAGGGAAGGAATAATTAACACAGGCTGTGTGAACTATAATCTGTGTGTGTGTATGTGTGTGTGTGTGTGTGTGTGTGTGTGTGTGTGTGTGTGTGTTGGTACCAAGCCTTGAACTTAGGGCCTCATGGGTTTTGTTCAGCTATTTTGCACATGGCTGGTGCTCTTCTACTTGAGCTATGCTTCCAGTTCTGGCTTTTTGCTGGCTAATTGGAGATGAGTCTCGCAGACTTTTCTGCACAGGATGACATCAAAACATAGTCCTCAGATCTTAGCTTCCTAAGTAACTAAGATTATAGCCTGGTGAAAGTGATCTTACTCAAACACTCAGTACAAAGATTCCTTTGTATTCAACAAGACCCACCAAGAAGCCCTCAGACTTTAGGATAGGAGAGTCCTCCTAAGGTGACTGAAACACAGGAGGACAGCCTTGCCGGGACCGGCAGCACATACAGGCCTTCTCCAGTCTGAGTGAGGCATAGGAAGAAGGCTGAGCAAGGATTGAGTAGTTTGTTTTCGTCCCAAAGGGTAAGAAGGGAGTCTATTTCCTCTCCGGAAGCAAAATGTAGGAACTCCATAATCATCATTCTCAGTGTGGGGGGAACCTCCGGAAGTTTCAAAGGTGGTAGAGCAAAGATGAATGCAGAGAAGGCTCTGTGGTGAGTTCCTGGGGGGTGTTGATGCATAGTGCACGAGGTGAAGCTTAGGCCTGTAAGAATACACAAGGTGTGGTTTAGCCTAGAAACTCTGAAGTTGTGAAGATAAGAACTTGAAGGAACTGTGGCAGATCTGGTAGGGCAAGCTCACCGCCAGACCTACTTCATTTTTTTTATCTGTGCTCCAGGGATATGAAAGAAGATCCTTGCCTTTCCTTCACTCCGCTTGAAGTTGCACTGACTTTCCTGGGAGTGTTGTTGTGTGGCCTTCCTCTGGCTGCTATCAAATAAGACCTCAGCTGCCCATCTGGGGCTAATGGCAGACAAGGCTGCTAAGGAGAGGGCAGACCAGCTCTCACACACGTTTCCCTGTGTGGAAAGCACGCTGGGTGGCTGGGACCAGGAACAATCAGAGCAAATGTCGGAAGCACCTCTTTGCCACAGCCAGTGGCCATGTATGGGAGGATTTCTCTGAATCCGTGGCCTCCTTTGGACTCTGTGGAGGAGCTAAGCTCTAAGCAGGAGGGGGACAGCATGGCTCCAGAGACACATCTTGCCCCCACCTCTTTCCTAAGCAGCCAGAGTCACAGCTCTAGCTTTAAATTGGATATGCAATTAAGGGTTTAAATTAAGCCACACTAAGTTTTAATTACCAAATGTGACCAGGAAGTTATGGAATACACCCAAGATTTTGTTAAGGGAAGCAAAAACAGCGGATTCTACATAGCACAATTGAACGCAGTGATTTTTTTTAAAAAAAAAAGTACATAAAATCATTTTCATTTTGCATCAGACTTTTTACTTGCAATTCTTTCTAGATTCCATTGTCGTAGAAGCCTTCACTTAAAGTGAATTCCAGGTTCTCATGGCCAAATACTTCAAGAATGTTAATTTTCCCCTTTTGCTGCCTTGCTGCCTTACTTTTTACATATTTCTAGGATTACATAATGTCATTTTACTCATTGATCACTGCACATTAAATCTGGCACCAAAAGTTCTAAGTCAAGAATTTGGTCATTAGCAAGAGAATGTATCTAGCATCAATGATTATGTTCCCTCCAGAGAGAAGGAATTAAATGAAGAGCAGAAGATTTGCTTCCGGTTTGTTGGGTGAGACTCTAAAGCATGCACATGGTCAATCCACAGTGGGGCTCAGACACTCCTGTTCAGACACCCTTGTTCTGAAAACACAGTTGTATACACTCTTGTTGAGATGTTCCCACTCTTGTATATAAAGTACATTGATTCTGGATTTGGTAGCTCTTGACTTGATTCAAAGATGCTTTCTGGAAAGCCTGTCCAACAGAGACAATCTCAACGAACCAAACACAAACATGCAGGTAATCAGTGCGCAGGGAGTCAAATTAGTGTACAATTCAAGGAACGAGACACTTGCCCTCTCTTGATTCTCTTGACATAACCATCTTGGCAAGATCTTTATGCTCCCACTAACAAAGCTTGAAACTGAAAGAAGATGCATTTTCAAATGAAATTGCCCTATGTTTCTGTGGTTAATATTAAAAATAAGTTATACATCTCCAAGTCTAATATTTTTCCATATTAATAAAATGTAAAAGAAAACAGGTGCCTTCCTGTGGTAATTTTTCTTTAAATTTACATCTGCAGCATAACTGACTAACCAAGATACCCATTATAGTCTTTCTGTGGATGATCATGTAACTTTCAGAAATAATTTTACAAACTTTAAGTCAGCTAACATATTTGATCACTAGATGCCAGTTTATGCGATCATTTCAATGACTTCCAAGTGATGTAATCTTCAAATGGGAGGGGATTGGATACAGGAGACAGGCAAGATCAAGTATTTTACAGCAAGAAGCCTTTCAGGTAGACTGGCTGAATTCCATGTAAGTCCATTCATATCTGGAAGTCTTTATCGTTGTCTTAAGCCTGGAAATCAATGACCGCTGTCCCCACGAGAGTCTGAAACCTGAAACAAGCATATTTCTTTAAGGACCTTTGCAAAAGCACTTAATTTTCCAGGAGAATTCACTGTCCTGACCTGGCTCCTGGAATTCAAGGGAAGGGCGGGAAGTCGAATCCAATAAACGAATAACTTTCAGGAACTTCAAACTTCATTATTTCTGATGGCAACCCACATCTTTTTCCGTTGTAAAAGAAAAAAAAAGAAAGAAAGAAAGGTATTTTGGACTCAAGTAGCTCTTTCAAAAAGGAGAATGAGAGCATGCAGCCCTCCATACCCCGGTGAGAGTCTTGCATTCTATATCTTGTTGGCTCAGAGAGCCTTTGTTTGCAGTCCAGCTCCTGGTTGAGGGTCAGCTAACCAAAAGAGGGAATGAGGTTCAAATTCTTTAATTAGTTTTGTCAGTGATTCTCTATGGTTGGCAATAAAAGAAATACTTTCTAGGAGATCAGGTTCTCACACTGAAACTTTGGATAGGCTAACACAGTTGAAAGGCCAAGATCATTTTCAGCCCTTTGTTCTAGCCTGTCTCTGAACTGGGCATTTTGCTAAAGGGCTTTGGAGCCAAGATGTGTATGCCATCCCGGCAGACATGGCCCACAGGTACCGATAAGCTTGTGTCTTTCAAATAGTATGCATAGCTATCTGCCATCTTAGAATGGCTTCCTAATGCAGGGCACTCCAGGAGCCAATTGGAAGACAAGCGTGTTTTGTTTGGGAATGTTGTGAATTAACATTACTGTCTGCCATACATAATTCTTGTGAGGTTCGAAAGTGAAGTTCCTCCAAAGTAAAAGAATAACCAGTGGAAGGCGGCCTACCAAAGCTGCTGAAACTTGTCAGAAGTCAGAATTGGTTGCCAGGCACCACTGGCTCACACCTGTAATCCCAGCTACTCAGGAGACTTGAGATCTGAGGATTGTGATTTGAAACCAGCTCAGGCAGCCAAGTCCATGAGACTCTTATCTTCAATTAACCAGTTTAAAACCTGAAATGAAGTCATGTCTCAAGTGGTAGAGCACTAGCCTTGAGTGGAAAAAACTAGGAGCTGATGTATAGCTCCTGAGTTCAAGCCCCAGTATCAGCACAAAAGACAAAGAGGGGGCTGGGAAGGTGGCTCAGAGGTAGAGTGCTTTCCTTGCATGCATGAAGTCCTGGGTTCAATTCCTCAGCACCACATAAGCAGAAAAACCCGGAAGTGACACCATAGCGCAAGTGGTAGAGCGCTAGCGTTGAGCTGAAGAGCTGAGGGACAGCACCCAGGCCCAGAATTCAGGCCCCATGACCAACAAAAAAAAAAAAAAAGAAAGAAAGAAAGAAAAGGAGAATAAAGGAAAATAAAAGAGGTCAGCATTGGGAATGGGAGCAACCTTCCTAGAAGACTCCTGGTGACGTCCAAATCCTTTACCATCCACAGATTGCATCCTCTGCTTATTTAGATCACCTAAAGACTGACCACTGAGCCTTCTAACAGAAGCAATGCTTGTAAACATATTTCACTTATTGATGTGGTTCTGTAGTTAGAAATTGTACAGCCCAGGATGAAGCCATGAGGCCCTGGTCCAAGGTGGGACATTTCACCCTTGAACAAAGCCCACAAAGGAGAAGTTTCCACGTCTTTGCAGCTTATGGAGCAGCTGGGCTGTGTCTGAGAAGGACCCCACCCTCTGTTTCCTCAGTGAGTCACAGCTCTTCTCCTTCCTTGGGGAGTACCCGCCTTGCTTCCTGATGGAGGAGAAGGCCATATATGGAGAGATCTTGTCTCTTCCCTTTGGTAGAAGAGAAAGAGGGATGAAGCAAAAGGTCAAATCTTCGGTGGAAATCCAATCTCACGAAGACTTTTCTTGGGCCATCTGATATTCCCGGACGGGTCTTTGTCACAGATCACACATTCAGCTGAAGGAAAAGTTTTCTAAAAGTTACTAAATCTCTTCCTTTCAACTTTCCTGTTCAGAAGAAAAACAAACAAAGTAATTTGGGGGGGAAGAATGACCTCTCTGATTTGGGGAATCTGATGAGCCTCAAAACTGTCAGATCCATATCACATTCCCTCAAATGAGAAACTAAACCAAGATGGAAACATAGACCCAAGCTGGGCAAATGCTCTCCCTTATGTGTGTTCTCCACGGGATCCATGTGTTTTCTGTGCTACTCGGGCTGGCATTGTGTCCACTGAAGTCATAATCAACAAATTGTCTCCACGTTCCCTTCACTGCATGTTCTGTTTGGGGATCTAGCTTCATCCGTTACTTTGTTTTGGTGCGAAGAATATTGAGATGTAAGTCCCGTTTGCTCATCCTTGTTGTGCATTCTACACATAAAACTTGTAGAATATTCAACTGTAGAGTGCCTTTTAATATTATTTGGCCCTTAACACACGATGTACTTGGCCCCATATGACACAGAGGGTAAGAGGTACAGCTTACTCACGTTCCTGACAACCGTCCTTCTCCATACACTGGACATCATGTTTTATCCACAGCAGTTGCTTTCTGAACCCAGTGGTATTTGTGACTTTTCCCACCAAGTCCTGTGGCAGATGTCTGCTGTCTGAACAAGAGGCCGGCCCTTTGGCTGTAACAATTATCTCCCAGTGCCCCAATTCTGCAACAGTGTTTGAAGTTTTCGTGCTGGGTCTTTTCAATGATTTCTTCTGCCCGCCCTGCTTAGGATTGCTAAAAAAAAAAAAAAAAAAAATAGCAAATAACAACAATAAGCCTGGCCTTAACTTTGCCAAAAGAAATTGCCTGGGACTTTTCAGAAGCCACATTCAATTTATGAATAAATGAAATGGATCTCCTGGACCAAGCATGACAATAAGCCCTGGCCTACATACTCCAGGCCTGAAAGAAGTTGAGGCAATGGGCCTAATGAGAAGCAGTCAGCAAATCTAATGAGAATCAGACAGAATGCCTAATGAGACATTTAACATGCTCTGCCTCTCCCTCCTCTTTTGTTCCGTTTTCATGGGAATCTGTGTTTGGGGAGCTCAGTTGCACTGGCTACAAGCAGATACATATGGCTTTTGTGGGGTGATCCAGGAAGCAATAGAAAGAGAGAAAGAGGCCCAGGAATAAGGGAGGATAAAACTTAGAAAATATAACCTCAAACCCATGAGAAGGTGGTGGGATGTGGTTTTTCCTTCTGGTGGCATCTATGCCTTTCCCAGAATACCATTACGAGTCATAGAGCTATAGGTGATGGCACCCCAACACAGGCAGAGATTTCAATTGCATGACATCACTGCTCTGAGAGCAAGGAAGATAAGGAAGGCGTGCTGCTACTCTGCTTCATCCATTGGGAATGGAGGCGTTGTTGTTACAAAAGAAGGATACCTGGGATGGTCTCCTGATGAGGTCATCTTGCTAGGAACAGTAGGTGTCCTCACCTGTTCAGCTTGGATGGGGTTGGCAGCTAGAGAGATAGGTATCAGATTATAAGGTGGGCTGAGCTGGAAGTGGGGGAGGGATGCGGGCCTTACTGAGTTACAGCTTTGCATATCTATTACCTGTGCTGGAGGCAAATAAAGGCTACCCACGCGCGCGTGCGCACGCGCACACACACACACACACACACACACACACCATACCCGCACACATGCACACACACATGCACGCACTTCACATTTTTATCTAACCCACAGATTTAACAGTTTTGCAGTGTAGCTTAGTTTTGAGAAAGTAGGCAAGATTTCTGTTTTATTTAGCTTTCTCCAAGCGCAAGAAATTTGCATTGGCCCCTGTTGCCTGCCTATCAAACCAGCAGAGCCTCTATGGATATACATGTTCTTTGTTTTAGTTGCTTACCCAAATATATGCTTTAAATGCAATCCGATCCTTCTCTCCAGCCATCTGTTTATTTATTTATGACAACTCTTCTTTGGGTTGTCAAGGTCCAGCTTCTGCTGGCCCACCTGTATCTGAGTTAAATTGGAAGGTAAATGGAACAGACTTGCTCTTTGGTGGCGCCACCTAGTGGCATCTAGCGGTAACAGAGTTCTCAGCAGTGACGACAAATAGAGATGTCAGAATACTCTGGGGTTGATGGGAGGAGAGAAGAAAACTACAGCAACATGGAGAAAGTTTCAGGTACAAGGCACAGAATTCCACACATGCCAGCTCTTTAATTACTTTCCAGAAAAAAAACCCTCTATGTTGTCATATCATTCCCTTAAGGCTGCTTCAGTGAATATCTTCTGTGAGCAGAACACTGGGCTAAGATGGTTTTTTGTTTGTTGCTGTTGTTTTAATATATCACTTACTCATTTATCCTAGAAAGGATATGGAGGCCTGAAAAATTGGTCCCTTTAGGATGAGTATCAAGGTTCTGTAACAGGCCCCAGGACTTCCATTCCGTGTGACTTTAAATTATTTCACTTTTCTTTGCCTCTGTTTCCCCACCCATAAAAACACATCTATCATAAAGTACTGTGCTTGTATAAAATAAATACTAACAGGCATAAAGTGTTTTAAAATAACATAAACCCAACGAGCATAACAATGCCTGCTACTATTATTAATTATTAAAAACAGCTAAAACTTGTACCCCAGTACAGCTAAGCTACACTGGACACACACACACACACACACACACACACACACAAAGTATACTGACAAGTCTTATAAGTCTCATGTCAATAAATCTCAGATGAACACTTGATTTTGTAGGTTAATCATCCTTTTTTTGTTTTTTTTGTCAGTTGTAGGGCTTAAACTCTGAGCTTGGGCGCTGTCCCTGAGCTCTTCAGCTCAAGGCAAGCACTCTACCACCTGAGCCACAGCACCACTTCTGGTTTTCTAGTCATTTGTTGGAGATGAGAGTCTCATGGACTTTCCTGCCCGGGCTGGTGTTGAACCATGATCGTCAGATCTCAGCCTCCTGAGTAGCTAGGATTATAGGCATGAGCCACCAGCACTTGGCTCATTATTTTCTTTTCATGACCTGGTTGTCATTTTGGGGGGAAGCTGGGCTTTCTTTGAGTTTGGGGTTTTGTTCTGGTCCTGAGGCTTAAACTCAGGGACTAGATAATGTCCTTGAGCTTTGTGCCTAAGGGTAGCACTCTATTCCTGGAGCCACAGCTCCACTTCTGCTGTGTCTGTGTGTGTCTATGCTCACGCGTGCGTGCACACATGAGCACGTGATGACACATGCATTGTTAATTACAGATACGAATCTCATGGACAGGAAACTGTCCAAGCTGTCATGATTTTCAGGTATCAGTCTCCTGTGTAGCTAGGATTTCAGGCACTATCACTCAGCTCATGACAGGTTTTAGGTTCCCTAAACAATGGTTCTTCACCTTCACCCACAGCCATCTTCAACCTACATAGGCACTCTTGCCCATTACTGGTATAAGAAAGCAATTAGCCATTTGCCATCTTTCACCCAGCATATCCACTGGTCCATTTTCTGCCCATTATTGGCAAGAGATGAAATTCACATTTTCATTAGAAGATGACTGCTAGCTAAGCAGGAAGTAGGGATTGAGCTATCACAATTTGAAGTCAACTCAGGTTAAAAAAAAAGTTTATGAGATACCATCTCAACTCATAGCTGCACACAGTGTCTTGTACCTTCATCTCAGCCATGCCAGAAGCATGAACAGGAGGATTTCAGTTTAAGTCAGCCGGCAAAAATGTTAGATCTTATTTGAAAAACAAAAGAAAGCAAAAACAAAAGGAGGGTGGCTGAAGACATCACTCAGTGGTAGAGTTCTTCCTTGGCTAGCACAGTGCTCTGAGTTCAAACATGAGTATTGCCAGAAGAAGAAAAAAATAAATGACTGTGTCAGTATGCTCCTAGATCTCATATCCTCTTGTTTTTGAAAAGGATTGGCCTTTGTTTTTGTAATAAACAAGCATGCAACTATCAACTATTTCTGCCCTGTCAGGGACTGAAAGTTTGTGCCACCCACTAGCATACACATGACAAGATAGCATGATGGTATTAGGAGACGTGAGCTTCTGGGAAGAATTCAAGTTATGATGGTAGATCCTTTGTGAATAGGATTGGTGCCTTTGGACAAGGAACGCCAGAGATCATGCGAATTGTCTCCCCACCAGGACTGGCAACAGAAGTCAGCCCAGGGTCCTCAGCCAGGTGGCCCTTTTCCCTTTGACCTTGTTTTCCAAGGTCATGAGAGATAGCTTTCTCTTTTCTCTACACCACTCTGTTATGGCTCTCAGCTAGAGCTAATTCTCTAGGTAGAGTCATCTTCATTATTGCTAGGATTTTATCTTTTAACATATAGATGGGTTCCTTGTGATATCTCCATATATGTACATGGTATACTTTGAGCAAATTCACCCTCTCCACCTTACTCCCATCCTTCTCCTTCATCCTCCCTACCTTTTCTTCGAACAGCACTTGGTGCGTTCCACTGTGTTGTCATTAGGTACATATGTGTAATGTCTTTTAATCCTCTTTCACCTCTGAGTAATCCTCCTTTCCCATTTCTTCTTTCTATAAAGTTTCTGGTTATGGTCATGTTCTATTCTATCCTCCTCCTAGTCATCATCATCATCATCACCACCACCATCATCTTTCACTCAATGCAGTAAGCTTTCCACCCCCACCACACTGCCCTCCAGGATCTCCATGTCAACAATATCTCAAAAACAAAGAAAAAAAAAGATAGGCACCACTGGCTCACACCTGTAATCCTAGTTACTTAGGAGGCTGAGATTTGAGGATAGCAGCTTGAAGCCATCCTAAGCAGAAAAGTCCATGAAAGTCTTAGTTCCAATTAATCTTCAGCTGTGGCTCAAGTTGTAAAGGACCAGCTTTGCGCAAGAAACTAAGCCAAAGCTCAAGGGCCTGAGTTCAAACCCATGTACCAGCACAAAGCAAGCAAACCCTCCTCCCCGCCAAAACAAACCTTGCTGCTAAGAAAAATTTCTAGCCAAGTATAAGCTATTCCAAGGGGACAGTGGGACAAGAAGACAAGCCTGACTTACCCGGAAACATGAATTCATCTAGAGACCCATAAAAACATAAAGCTGTATTTAAGATCAGAAGTAAAAAGTAATAAAATAATAATTAACACGTAGCCACGAATCCAGTTGTATTAGATTCATCTTTATACTGAAGCAGCCGCAAAAATGCAAATTTTATTGTTCTTAGTGGCGGAAGAAACCACAGAAAGAAAGAAAAATGCTATTAAAAGGCCCATTAGAAGGAAGGCACCAATGGCTCACACCTGTAATCCTAGCTGCTCAGGAGGCTGAAATCTGAGGATCATGATTCAAAGCCAACCAGGGCAGGAAAGTCCATGAGACTCTTATCGCCAATAAACTACCAAAACTCCAGAAGTGGAGCTGTGGCTTAAGTGGTAGAGTGCTAGTCTTGAGGACAAAAACTCAGAGACATTTTTGCCCAGGCTTTGAGTTCAAGCCATGGAACCAGGAAAAATAAAAATAAAAGAAGGGTTATGACAGTCATAATGTAGCTTGCTGCTGAAGGGTTCACCTCTTACAGAAAAAAAATCTGCACAGTGCTTTAAGATTTCTGACTTCACAGTTTGTCCTGTGGGGATGAGGATGTTATGCATTAATGACAGTGACATGAAAATTGCAATGCTCTACTGTATTTATTGTATTTGTATCTGGCACTTATTTAGGGTTTGCTGAGCATAAGGTAATATCCTACTTATGTCTACTTATTTCTTTCAAATACCAAAATTATGTAAAGTGTACAGTATTCAGCATGCAGTCTCTTGAATAAATATAAAGTGTGATTACAACATTTGGCTGAACTACTACAGACCCATAAAACTCACTCTCCTTGTCTCTGTCTCTGTCTCTGTCTCTGTTTCTTTCTCTCTCTCTCTCTCTCTCTCTCTCTCACACACACACACACACACACACACACACACACACACATACACAGAGTGGTTGCTAAGCAAGGATTTGAAGAATTCTAATGGAGACAGGCTTCTTATGGAGAAATCCTTCTCAATCCTGGATGCTCAAAACACCCCAGGGGTGGGGACTATGGAAAAAAGCACCCATGGCTCAGCCTATAATCCTAAACTACTCAGGAGGCTGCGACCTGGGGATCAAGTTTCAGATCCAGCCTGGGCAGACAAATCTGACATACTCTATCTCCAATTAATCAGCAAAAAGCCAGAACTGGAAGTGCAATTCAAGTGGTAGAGTGCCAGCCATGAGTGAGAAGCTGATCCTGGAGCACAGAGCTCTGAGTTCAAGCCCCAGGACATTTACAAATAGAAAAAGACCTCCATACAAGGCCCTACTTTGACTCTTTGAATCAGAATCCTTGAGTCTTACTAGACATGTGCTCTCCTAATTGTTTCCTAGATGATGATGCTATTTAGCTAGAACTTGGAATACTTCATACATAACAAGTAGACACTAGGGCATTCAAGTTTCCAAATAAGACCACTCTTTATAGGTATGAAATATCACTGGATTGGAAACTACTACTGGTGACCCCGTGTTTCTCTGTCTTGATTCTGGAGTGCCTTTCAAATTTACAAGCCATTGTATGTTCAACCCAGTCAGAATCCACTGGAATTAAATATTCATTGAAAAAAATCTTCCAACTATAGAGAGGTTATGGGGAGAACCGGTGGCTTCCATCCTGGGACTGGACTCCCAGACACCAAGGAATTCCCCAGGACTCGAAGCCAGCACTGAGGTTGCACACCTGGAACAGGGCAGCGCAATTCAGAGCAGTCTCACCCAGAGCCGGCCTTCATTCCCGCAAGACAGGAAGTGAAGCAGTTCCAGGATTGGCCCCAGCACTGCTGGCTTGAAAGGGAGAAGTAAGGCCGATCCCTTCTGTCTCAGTAGTGCAATGGCCTGGCAAAGTAGGTACAACTGCTGTCCAGGCTCTGCGAGGTGAGGGAGATGAGCTCATCCAGTAACTGGAAATTACCTGGGACGTTATGAGCAGAGTGTTAACAGGTATTCACTTAATAGCAATGCAATTAGATAAGGTTTCCAGAAAATGCTATTCTGCCCATCTCAAGATGTGAATGGTATTCAAACAAAGCAAGAAGGGAATGTGCAAGAATGGTCATAAATTAGCAAGAGTATGAGTAGAGGGTGATCATGGGTAGATCTAAATTATCAAGTACAATAGAAGATTAGAATGTTAGGCGGCAAAGAGTCGGGTCAGAGTAAAGAGTCAAGGTAGAGGCATTTGGCAGACCCATGGCGGTTGGCTGGAAGTGGAGAATGGAGTTAAGATGAGGCTGGGAGGGGAGAGGGCAGAGGTCATGGTGATGGGATTGTGCCCCCCACGAGAGCAGCAGTGTAAGTACACAGCAATGGAGCAGGAGAAATCCCTGGGCTTCATAGATGATTGAGGTGTAGAGAAAGGGGGAGAAGGAGAGGCAGAGACAGAGACATGGGGGGAGAGGGAGCTATGGAGGAAGGGAGAGGATAAAGGATAGGGGAGAGAGAGGAGAGACACAAAGAGACACATGATAGAGAAGGGAAGAAAGAGGGGAGAAGAGAAAGGAGAGGAAAGAGAGAGAGCAGAGAAGGGAGGGTGGGGAGAGGAGAAGAGAAGAGAGAGAATAGAGACAGAAAAAATACAGAAAGGAGAGAGAGAGGCAGAAAGGAGAAAGGAGAATAGAGAGAGGAGAGGAGAGACAGAAGACAGAAAGAAGAGAGGAGAGAGGCAGAGATCATAGAGAAAGGAAAGAGAAGCGGAGAGGGGAGAGGAAAAGCGAGAATGAAGAGAGGAGAAGAGAGAAGGGAGACAGAAACAACAGAGAGAAAGGAGAGAGAGAGGCTGAGGTAGACAGGGAGATGAGAGAGACAGAGGAGAAAGCAAAGAGGAGGATGGAGAATGAGACAGAGAACCAAGAAAGTTGCAGACAGTGCTGGGAGAATGTTTTCCTCATGATGTATAATTTGAAATGCGTGGGGACAAGCATTTTCAAACAAAGACCGTGGACCACATGAGGGTTTGGGGTGCCAGTTTTTAATGGGGTGTGCCAGCTGTGTAGCTCAGAGCTGGCTCTGTCCTGACTTGCTAGGCGGCATGGGGTGTCTGTAGAACAGGCCGTGGGAGGATCTCGCCTGTCTGCTCCATTCTCATTCTCTCTTTTCCTCATCGCCCTGACAGTTTGGGTTCCTACTTTCCTAATTCAATTGTTTTCTTTTTTGTAAATCCCATTCATCTAGTGATTGATTACAGGTGTCTCTACACTAAGACATGACAGAGAAGAGCCTGGCCTCCCCTTGCTTCTAACCTCAGTAAAACCAGTGGCTTGGGAATCTTGGAGCTGGCTGCCTTTGGGAAGGAAACACGGTTTGCAGTGAGCAACTGAATTCAGGAGGGTGGTACTGCAGTGGAAACTCCAATCCACTTGTTAAGGTCACTCTTGGCACACCAAGCCTGTCTCTCCTGTCACCACAAAGATGGTAACAGAGCAAGACAGAAAGCTGGCAGAGATCCCATGGGCTTCTTCTCTCTCCCTCCTGATCCCCAAAACTAGTGTGTGTGTGTCTACTTGGCTTCAAGTTCATTCTTTCAACCTGCAACTAGGCAGAGGTGTCTGACTTGCAGTGTGTACACTATTTTTTTAAGAACTAAGAACAGTCTCTCAACAAACCACTGCTCGAAAGGTCAAATCTCACTACTTCAAACTGTGACCGGGACACATAAATATATTCCAGATCACTCAGCCCACAGGTGTAGACGCTAAGTGCTGCAAATTTCATGTGCAGGCTGGTGCAGTGCTTTCTGCAAGTCTCCAGATGTGTAAGGAATGTTTTATGTACAGGAAGACAGAGGCTATGCAGAGACAGCTGGGCTTCTCAGGGAGAAAAAAAAGTATGGACATGTACTTAATTCTAGCACAAATCCTCTAAATGCAAGCCACCAACCTAGGAGGGGAGCTGGAAGCAGCCAGGGGGATTTTTGTCCATGCATTCCTACCAAACCTGTTGAGTGCCTATTATATATCAGACATTTTCCAAAGATATTTCTCCATCTGGGACCCAATTGCTCATGCTGGAGGAAGCTGTTTCCTGCCACTTACAAGTCACCAGGCAATTGGAGGGGTTAAGAACACCATACTGGGACATTTGGCTTTGATATATGAAATCACCAGAAAAAGGATTTTGTGACTTACCTTTCGTTCAACTAACCTCGTCCCTTTTCATAAATACCTTGGACAGAAAACTACTCTGAGAAGTGAATTTCACACAAAAATGTAACTTTGCTGAAAGAATTGGTAAAAATAGACAACCTGGGGGATATATATTCCTGGCCCCTCCTGTGCTCGAAGATGTAACTGCTAGGAAGCCAATGCCCTCCAGAGCCATGCCTTTTCCAATTCTCCATGTGTAGGAGTGCAGATGTTTCTCTATGATGACTGCAATGATGGTGAGGAGGAGGAGGAGGAGGAGGATGCTAAGGATAAGGAAATAATAGATGGAGGAGTTTAAAACTCTAAGGTGGGAGAAGAAAGTACTCAAGAACACTGAATAATCGATCATAATCCACACAACCCTCCTTCAAAAGTATTTATTGAACACTCATTACTTCTAGTACATGAGAGGGGCTGAGGATACAATAGTACACACAGAAATTAATGTGTCCATAGAACTTTCTTTAGTGTAATGGAAGAGAGAGAAGGCTAAAACTTAAATAGATAGGATACCAAGTCCTAGGAATGCTGGAAGAAGGCTAAGGGGGAGGGGCGTAATGTGTGCTTGTGTCTTGGAGAGGGAGTGTAGGTAGCTTCATGGTTGTCAGAGAAATTGAAGGAAGAAAATAATAAACATTTACGAAGAATCTGAGAGCTCCTTTGGACAAGGTCTTTGACAGTTGACTCAGTGTCCTCATTGCTGCTTCTCCCAGCAGGCTAAACTCTTCATTTCCTCTCAGAAATATACCACATGTAAGGATCAAGGAAACGTTTGGTTATTGGACCATAGAGACAAACATGCAGACATGAGTTTCTCTCCAGTGCCTATTTTCTGTATCTTCTGTCCATCACATCTCTGGGTGAATTCGGAGTTATTTCTGTTTCTTCCAACATTTCAAGAAACCTGTTCTTAGCAATGTGCTCTAATTTCTTTAGAATTAGAGTATGATATTTATTCATCCAGATCAAAGAGTTCTAAGCTAAAATATATTAGAAACAGCTCCCAAGTTAGGGGTAGTCTTTGAGAAAGAAGAATGTAGCTTTTTTTCTGTTTTAGTTATCTTTCATTCCTAAATTGGATTTCTGGAATATTTTCGTTCTAGAATTATTGACACAGAAAGCACTGGAATCTGGGTGTCGGTAGCTCATGTCTACAACCTTAGCTACTCAGGAGGCTGAGATCTGAGTATCACCATTAGAAGTCATCTCAAGCAAGAAAGCCTATGAGACTCTTATCTCCAATTAACTGCCAGAAAAGCAGGAGTGGAACTATGCTTTGAACCACAACCACAAAGCTCAGGGACAATACCCAGGCCCTGAGTTCAATCCCCAAGACTGTCACACACACACACACACACACACACACACACACACACACACACACACACACACACACAGACATTGGACTCAGTCCTTTTTTTCCACATGTGCTTTAGGAAAGCAAGAAGCCCTCTCACAAGTCCAGGGTGCAGGTGCACTGCACATCTCCCTGGGGCCTCCAATCTGCCAAGGGGTGGGGATTATATACCCGTTAATCCTTTCCTGCCAGGAAGTGGCCACCACATAACTCAGCAGTGTGGGGAAAGGCTTGATGGATTTCCCCAGCAGCTGCCCACTCTTCTCTCTCCATTCCCCTTCCTTGGGTTTAGCTAGGATCCATCCATCTGATCCAGTTCTAGAATCTTAGAAACAACTTCACAGTTGGGAAATTGAGGAGCAAAGCTCCCCCAGGAGGGAGCGGGGAGAGCCATCCATTGAAGATCCACTGTACTCACAGATCCACATGTTGAACTGAAACCCCACTGTACAGCTAATAAAAAGATAATAATAATTAAAAATAGCATCTGGGGAAAATCATTCTTATGTCTATAATCCTTTCCAACTGCACGATACATTTGAGTATTTTTTAATCTTTCATTTTAAGAGATTGTCTTCAGTCTAAGAGTTGTTTAAAAAGTTTGCGCTACTTGATCATCTACATCTTAGACAAACTTTAAAGGGACATTAGAAGTTTTGTCCTAGGACCTGACCTGGGTCATTTTCGAGCCCCCCCAGTGGCATCTTGTTTCTTGTTGCTTCTCAGTTGCACCTCGAAGGTGCAAAGCCCGGCCATATGAGTCAGAGTGGGCAATAGGAAACAAGTCACCTCCTCACCCACTTCCTGCTGAGGAATTCCACAGTGGAAACTGAAGGTGCAGCTGCTTCCTGTGCTGTCCGATGTGAACACCCAACACGAGAAACCATCGGTGACTTCAGTGCCCTTCGTTTCCTGCCCTCCTTGCGAGGGGGTGGCCACCCCACAGGACCACAGAGGCAGCTAGGATCTCCCTTGAACCTCCCAAGAGGAAGCTCCCTGGCTCCACAGACAGAGCAAACACCCAGGGCCTCAAGGCACCGGGATGCCCTGGCTCGGAGGGTCACCTGGGAGAGAAAGTAGGCAGGGCTTGGAGGACATAAAAGTCAGGGGGGTGAGGCCCATCCTTAGGAGTGATGCTTTAGGGAGTTTAGCTGTGCTGGGGCCATCATCAGAGATGGTCACCCTTGGGGGAGAAGGTGAGTTAGAGACAGAAGCCCAGGTCTCACAGAACATCGCAAGTCAGAATCTGTGCTTCCAGTTGACTCGCGGGTGTCTCCTGCACGCACCCAACTTGGAGAAGCTGTGCTTGAGAACCAGCTTCTCCTGACACCGCGGGTGTGCTCAGCCCTGGGAACTTCCTCATCCGCTTACCCACCACCAACTCCCTCAATAGCTCTGTCTGCCTGTCTGTCTGCCTCTCCTAACCTGCCAATCTTGTCACATTCTTGCCCTTAAATACACTCGTTGAATTCTCACATCCATTTGTAGAGATGGCTTCTTGCTTCTGCTTCACAGGTGTGAGACACACTCAGCGAGCAAGAGGCACCTGTGGTGTGTGAGCATGCCTGGGATTGGAAGTCGGGCTTGGTTCATTCCAAGGCCAAACCTCCCAACCCCTACCTCCCACCAAACAGCCCGAATTGCTCCAGATTCAGCTCCTCTAGACCCCTCTTTCCAGAGAAAGATTTTTCAGAACAGGTTAAGCTGTGCTGTTCCCACACATCCCACAGAGAAGGAGTCTGCCTCTGGCAGCTCAGAGGCCCCCAACACCTCTGAGCACCCCTGTCCTGACCTGATCTTTTATCTGTAAGTTAAATAGCTAAAGGAACCTCCAGCTTCACATCTTCAGATACCATCTAAGAGGGAGAAGGGCTCTGCTGAGCTCAGCTTGCCCTGGATCCTGTTATTCTTCACTGACCTGAACTGTTCTATACCCATTGTCATCTCAGTCATGGGGACAGAAGATAGAGACACCAAGAAATTTAAGTCAACTGCCCAATAAATAAGTGGGCTAAAGACTTAGCAAGAAACTTCATTAAAGAGGAAATAAGAATGGCCAATAGACACCTGAAGAAATGCTTAACCTTTCTAGCCATAAAAGAAATGCACATCAAAACAACCTTGAGATTCCACTTCACCCCAGTTAGAATGGCTATAATCAAGAACTCTAATAACAACAGATGCTGGAGGGGATGTGGTCAAAAGGGAATCCTCCTTCATTGTTGGTGGGAATGTAAACTTGTTCAACCACTTTGGAAAG
>NW_012267377.1:1944436-2028354 GCF_000151885.1 Dipodomys ordii | reverse complement strand
ACTGTGGCTCAAGTGGTAGAGTGCTAGCCTTGAGCTGAAGAGCTGAGGGACAGCGCCCAGGCCCAGAGTTCAGGCCTCACGACCGGACCCAAAAACAAAAACAAAAACAAGAATCTAATGTGTAGCCTACATTGTTCCAGATATATTGTATTCATAAACTGCTTTGTTAAATGGCAACTCCTTTACACAACTACTTAAAGAAAATAAAAAGAAAAAATAATAAAACTCAAAAAAGACAGATCATGGCCCATAGAATTTATGGTTATTTAAAAAAAATTCTCTTCTGAAAAAAAAAATGTCTTCTTTTCTTTCAATGATCCAACTTTAAGCTATAAATGCCTTGTGGTTCATTTTCAAACTATTTCCATATGGTCCTTTCCTCCTACCCCAGTACCCAGAACCATTGCACACACTCTTGTCCATCAATAGTGAGATATCAGGATTGGCAATGGAGAACTGCTTCCTTCTCAGATGCCAGAGAGAAACATTGAAGACTGCTTTCTTCTTCTTCCTTTTTGTTATCTTCAAGTGTTTGTAAAAGGGATATCAACTCAACATGTCAGCTCATGAGTACAATGCATCTATGTCTCTTCTTCCATAATCCTCCCCCATCTCTCCCAAACCCACCCATCCACTCAAGTTCCATTTTCACATATGTACATTGAATATTATGCCTGTGTTTGCCCATCCTTTCTCTCTCTATTCAACTAACACTTCTTTTCCTGCCCCCCATAAATACAAGGTCCAGCTTCGTGATATGCATTTTGTTAAATTGTAAATAAGTTGTTCAAAGGAGTTACACCATTCTCTAATCAATCTATTTGTATATGTGTATCTGCCTATGATCCTGTATAGGTTTTCATGTATGTTTATAATCTAGATCTCTGTCTCAACATATCTCTTTTTCCTTCTGAGTTGATCACTTTGATGAGGAAACAGCCATAATTTCATTAATCTGCTACTTTCTCTAGACACTATGGCAGTGCTATCTAGACATAGGACAGTGTCATGTATTATCTTGGACCAACGTCTCAGAAAATGTATAAAAATGTATAAAATGTATTTTAACCATTTTTAATAAAGGAATTAAAAACAGATTAGGCAAGTACAAATAACATAAGGTACAAGGGATAAGGGTTTTGGATAATGGGATGGATAGACAGAGTGTTTTCTGAGGGAGCAGACCTTTTCCATTTTTCTTGGCTGACAGAACCCTAACTTAACAGAGATAGTGGGGAAGGCAGGCTTGCTAGGGAGAATTGCTTAACATACTGATGTAAAACATTTCTCCATGTGGATGAGAAATGACGGGGCTAATAGATTTCCTATGGCTGTAGAAGAGATGAGCAAGGAAGTTTAATTCTGGGAATTTCTGTTTTCCGTCCCAGGCTAACTACTCGGGGCCATGATCACTTCCGTGAAGGGAGGCACTTGCTAAAAATAGACAGTTAATGTTTTCCTTAGAATTACAGAACACGTCAGAAGAGACTAATGACCCAATGCTGCACTATTTTCTTTTCATTTCAGTGACCTCAAACAAATAAACCTGATAAATATTATCAGAGTCACATATGCTCATTAAGGGTTCTAGTCAGTGGCTATGTTTGTTTTACTGTGTAATAGATGAGGTAACCATGGCGATGAGTAGAATAAGCTGGGGTGGTTTTCGTATTTTCCCATCTTAGCACTGGAGACTTGCTCATTGTTTCTTCACTGGCTTGCATGGGGAAAAGGGCAGCTTACTAAAACACTTACTCATTTCGACATCTCTTTAAAAAGTCTGCATTTATGTCGTTTCTGATCTAGCTCCATGATACATGATGAATGTTTTGAGCAGAGTAGTTGCTGAATACAGCATTGAACATTAAGTAAGTATTCTCAGTGGCTAAAGAGAGCAGCTTGAAAATTATTCAATTGAGGATATTATTCTTTAATAAATTATAAACTCTCCATAATGTGAGATGGAGCCAGCAGGCATTTTGTTGACCAGAGGACAAAATGTGGTTAGTGTTATAGGAAATTTAAATCATTAAAAAGTCACAACAAACCTGGGTGCCAGTGGTGGCTCATGCCTGTAATTCTAGCTCCTCAGGAGGCTGACCTCCAAGGATCACAGTTCAAAGCCAGACGGGCAAGAAAATCTGTGAGACTCTTAGCTGCAATAAACTGCCAAAAAGCTAGAAGTGGAGCTGTGGCTCAAGTAGTAGCGCACCAGCCTTGAGAAAAAAAGCTCAGGAACAGTGCCCAGGCCCTAAATGCAAGCCTTAGGATAGCACAAAAAAGATAAAAGGAAAAGTCAAGACATAATGATACTAGCCTACTCTCTTTTTTTAATATTTCAGACTTGAGGGTATTTGTTTGGTTGGAAAAGATGGGGAGAATGCTGAAAGGGGTGCTATTGGTCAGGATACACTGTTCTTATCAACTCCTTTGTTGAATTGAAACCCCTTTGTACAACTACTTAAAGATAAAATAATAATAATAATAAGAGATAATAATAGTCATGGATTTCTGACTAGTAAAAAAAACCCACTAATTTCCTAATGGAATTTCTATACCTTTTCATATCTAATCTTTGGGGTTGCCATAGTTTTAAAGAAATGGTCTTCTCATTTTTTACATAAATTCTTACTAAAATAGAAAAATTATACTTGTAATTTGATTAGCCACATGGGCTCTTTTTTTCCTTCTTGGTCTAATTCATCTTGCTGACTGTCAGCAGAGTAATCTAAAAAAAAAATCTGACCATCTCTCTCCCATGAAAAGTAATACATAGGATACATATGTTCATATATATTGTGCCTATTTTAGCTCCTTTAAAAATTCTCTCCTTGCTGTCTAGTGTCATTCATTACCCTCCTGAATTTCCTGTAGGGCAAAAAAAGAGGCTTTTGTCCCCCCACCCCTCTCTCTCTCTCTGGAAAATGCTTCCTCTCATCTTATAGTCAAAAATGGACAGAAATATACCTTCTGAGATTTTTAATTTTCCAGTGTAACCCCTAACTTGCAGTGGTTCTCTTCTTTCTTATTCTCTAGCACATTCTCCAGCCTGAAATTCATGTCCTTTTTCAACACCAGGCATATTCACATTTCAAACCATCTATTTCTGATGTCTCCCTCTCGTACTGAGCTGCCGATGGTATCTTTTCATCACTGAGCATTTGCCATTGATGCAATCCCTAACTCCAAACAGGTTCCAAGACCATCCCTTTACAATGAATCACAACATGCTTCTCCCCCAAACAGACACACATGCAGAACTTAAACCAAATGACAGATTCAGACAGGAGCTGTAGGCTGAAGCCAGAGATATGGTTCTGCAGAAGTAACATAGCAACTTTTACTTATTATTTAAAGCCATGCACACCCCTTGACACAAGAAAATGGTGAACACACAAACTTTCTTCTTTGATATGTGGGGAGATGAAGTCACCAAGAAGACCAAAGGCTGAGCACTGTGTGACACCAAGATGGCGGCAGGAATTGTGTGCAGGACAGCCAGAGCCATAAAGCTACAGGCCTGGGTTTAGTTTCCTTATAGAATTCAGGGACCAGGCCTGAAAGGATAAGTTACAGGGAGGGATATAACCAAAGAAAATAGCATCACACTTGATAGTAAGATTGTTTCCACCAGCATTGTCCAAATTTCCACTGTAATTAGATAGATAGATAGATAGATAGATAGATAGATTGATTGATTGATTGATTGATTGATACATGCATGCATGCATGCATGCATGCATGCATACATACATACATACATACATCTCTATATATATTCCCACATTCTAAAATGGGAAATACTGGGAAACATAGAACACCACAGATGAAAGGAGGTTTAGACACAATAGCCCTTATTTACATAAGTATATAACAGGAAGGACTCAAGTCCTAATCACCTAATCTATCACAAATACCAGAGAAAAATGGAAGTGATTAGAAACCATACAGGTGGCTGCATGTATCCATTCTAGATCCTGTAAGCCTGGATTCATTACTTCTTACTGGGCAATTACTGGTAACAAGGTCCAGTTTCCTCATCTGTAAAATTGTATCTATATTCATCCTTCAGTTTCCACTGAGAATTTGTTCCAGAACATATAATGCTAAAATCCACAGATGCTTAAGTCTCTCAGATGTAATGGTGTAGCATTTGCATATACTCTTCGAACATCATTCTATGCCAACTCTTGATTACTTATAATACAAAATAAACTAAATGTGATGCAAACATTTATAATACTACATTATTTAGAGACAAGGGAAGATGTCTGTATTCATTCAGTGCAAATGTAAGCATTGTAGGTCAGAGTAGATCTTTGATCTGTGGTTGTTTGAAGCCATGGATTTGGAGGGCCAACTATCCCTTGAGGGCACAGTGAGGTTTAGAGATTCTACACCTTGAGCAGTTGCAACAACACTTGAAAAAATTGTGTCTTTAATAATTGATGGGTGTTAATATCGCAATTGTGTTTGGGGTGGATTTTTATCTATTGGAGCTACACAACATTGCAATCTATTTAGTGTTTGGGGAAAGACTTTAAAGGAGAAAGCCTATCTTCTACTACAACAGAGCACAAATTGGAAAGGGGTCACCTGTGGAGCTGGACCAATCAGAGACTCCCCCTGGGGTTCCAGATTTGGATGCTCCAGAGCAGGGCTCCCTCCCTGCCTCATTCTGCCATGAGATTCCATGGCATAGGCCCTTATGCATTGTACATGTGATCTGAACTGGATGTTTCTAGGAGCTTTCTGATATCCTCCAGCAAATTCTTTCTTTATTTTTTTCTACCTTAGAATAAACAAACTTAGCTTTGTTTATTTCTGCCTGGTAAGATCCTCACTATGGATAATGATTCCAGCAGAAATCGACCTACCTCTTTACAATCTGTTCACTGTCTCTTCATTGTTAACATAATTTGCTATATGCCATTATAACTGTGGCACAACTTCCCCTGTTCATGGACAGAGTATATGGATCTCCAAAAATAGAAAACTGGACGTAAGCCGCAAACTTGATTTTAATTCACCGGCTGAAGCAATGGTATACACAAATCTAGGTGGGAAGGCATATGCATCTCCTCTGAGATTTTCAGGCCTTCCTCTGGCTGCTGGAAGAGCAGAAGCCTAGAAAGTCCAGTCTTACTCTGTGAGAGCCAATTGCTTGTCTGGTGCAGGCACGGCTCTCCGCTCAGTAGCCAGTGATTTTCCAATGTTTTTAAGTTGGAGGGAAATACATGACAGATGTGTTGGCTCTAGAAACAATAAAAACAGCTCCTTAAATCACCAAGAAGGAGGGGGCGGGGAGTAATACAATACTGGATAAATCAAGGGGGAGGCAGCGGGACTGTCTGTTATGGTTGTGAGCAGCAAAGGGGTGATGTGTTCAGTAGCAATAAATAGCAGAGGTGAGGGAGTCTTGGACCACAGCATCAACCAGTGTAGAAAGGTTCTCTGAGCTCCAGCCTACAGAAATACAACCCGCAACTGGAGGGACGGGGAAGGATAAAATACTAACTGAAATTCAAGTAAGGCCACAGTATTAAAACATAGTATTCTCTACCTACTTCAAAAACGAAAGGGAAGGAAAGCCTGGGTTGGTGGTAGCCTGTCTCATGTTCAAGACAGTTGTTTTCAACATTTATTGTACTTCAGAATTCCCTGAGGTTCTTGTTAGACATGCCGATTTCGGGGCTTCTTTGCCGAGAGTTGCTTCAGTACTGGAGTCTATTTTGGTTTTGTGTAGGTACCTGGGGCTTGAAATCAAGATCTCATGCTCTTGCTTGCCCTTATTTTTTTTTCTCTTTCGCTTAAGGTTGGTACTCAACCACTTGAGCCACATAACTACTTTTGACTTTTTGTTGATTAATTGAAGGTAAGAGTGTTATGGAAATTTCTTCCCAAGCTGGCTTCAAACCATGCTCCTCAGATCTCAGACTGCTGTGTAACTACAATTACAAGTATGAGCCACTGACAATCAGCAGAGTCTACTTTTGACAAGTTAGATGGTACCTGTAAAGCAGAGAGCTTTATTCTTTGCATGGTACAAGAGTCTAGTGAGGTTTCCTTAGTCTCAATAAGTATAATGGCAGGTCATATTGTCCCAGGGTGAGATATTCAATTCAAAGATTGAATTACAGTATTAACATTAAAATACTATGAGTAATCAGAGTAAGTAAAACTTATTTTTGAAAATTCTAACTTTCAAGGTGGATTTGTTCCGTGGTGATGGCCATCATACATTGAGACCTCACTGGGAACAAGACCAAGCTAAGTTCTTTATATGCACTACAAGTTTCTTCTTAAAGCAGTTCTATGAGCTTAGTTTTTACAGGGAAAGAAACAAATGGACAGAGAGAATTAGCATCACTTAAGATAACAATTACACTTCCATGTCCACTTACCTGAGCTGTGAGGTATCCAGACAGTCAGCTAAACAGTATGCTGAGCTTTGTCTATAATCTTGTGGATTAATGTTGGACTTGGTAGGCTGAGTACGGAAAATGGTCTTTCGTAATGCAAGTGAATTTCATCAAATCAAAGAAAGACTGACAGAGTGTCAAATTCAACTTCCTACTAGACTAGGGGCATCAATTCTACTATTGCCTTTGAACTTGAACTTTCAAGGCTCTACTGTTTGGTAGGTCTTTAGAGTATAGATCATGGAACAAGACTTCATGTCATAAGCTCATGGAAGTCTTCAGCTTTTTGATCATAGAAAGCACACAAATTCCAGCTACCAGGACAATGAAAGAAAAAAGAAATCCTTGTGGCTTAAGATGCTCAATCGATGGCATTTTGTTAAGGTAGTACAAGCAAATGAATAGATATTTTGGTATTAAGTGGAGTGCTGATGTAACAGGCCCAAAGCAGAGGGAAGTGGTTTTGGCATTTTGTGATGGATAGTCAGAAGTTTTTGAGAGCCTCCAATGGAAATTCAGGATGCAGGATAGAAGCTAGCAGAAAGGTAATATCTCTTATAAAGTGACAGATAAATTTGCTGAATTATGATCATGTTCTAGTGTTTTGTAGAAGCTAGAACCTATGAGCAATGTAATTGTAATAGTGAAGAGATTTCTAAGGTAACTCTTGGTTATTTCTATGTGTATCATTCAATGAAAGGAGAGAAGATGTGATATTGAGGGAGACATTTAAGTACAAAGGAACTGGAATTTAAATATTTTGACATTTTGACATCATTCATTTAAAAAAAAAAGCCAGTTAGTCTTGCTCTGAAGAGAACTCCAAGGGTATGATGGAAGACTTGATCATCTCAAAAGGAGATTGTTAAATCTTGAACTTAAGGGGCCACATAGAGCAAGGCAGAATGGGCTAAGTCTGTCGTATTCTAAATGGGACAAGATGGGCCCTTAAAACTAAGTGGCTAGAGTTTATACTATCTTTCAAGAAAAGGAAAGAAGGCAACAGGGGTGTAACTTACCCTGTAAAACATCTCACATGCATGAGGCACTGGGTCTGTTCTTAGCACTGAAAAAATGAGAAAGAGAAAGACAGACAGACAGTGGAATAAGAAAGAGGAGAATAGAAAGACGAAAGAGAGAAAGCAAAGAAAAAGAGAAGGGCTGGAGAGGTAATTCAGACATTCCCACAGCTTCCAGTTCAACACTGGTCCAGAGTGCACAGTATAAGAGCAAGGTTGCCTCCATCCTGATTCTGAGTGAAAACAGCTCCCATGGGGAGCAAACGTGCCGCAGAGAGATGAGTTGCTTTCCTTCCCACGCACCAGGAGGGATTATTCTTGAGTTTTACATTTTACTTGGATTTCTCTTGTTAGATTGCACACTTGTTTGGACCAGTCATCCCTTTCTTTCTCCTAATATCTTCCTCTTGAAATGAAAACACAACCCTTTGCCTGTCCTCTCATTGTATTTTGGAAGTACAAAACTCGTCGTATCTCAGAGGTTCACAGGTAAAGAATTCTTGTTCAGGACAAATTGTACCTTGAGTCATCTATATCTTTATCTATTTATGTCTATCTACATATACACATATGTATATATGTATAATTTATATTATATTTAGGAGAAACAACGTTAGACTTTAGAGACATTACTGGGTTAACTATGTGGGAGGAATCAACATGGAAAGAGCATATTTGCAAATCCTAAGGACATGAATTCGTGGAGAACAGGCCAAAGATATGAAATGAATTTTCATAGTCATGGGCCAATGCTCTCCTACTGATATTTTCAGGTAAAGCCACAAGGCCACTTGTCTGTCAGTGAGGATGTTTGTAAACCTCTGCTCGAGGGGATGGGATTGGTGCCCTTGTGAGAAGAGCTTCTCTCTCCTACTCTGATTTATGAGGACACAGCCAAAGAGATTGTGAGGCTGACAGAAAGCCAAGAAGAAAGCCCTCACTGGGAAATAGAATTAGCTGGTATCTTCACCATGGACCATGCAGAACATAGATGTCTATTACTGAAGGAGCTCATTCTATGAGACTTTGTTGTGGCAAGCAGGGAAGTGTAAACCACATGCCTAAGAAGGGGTAAGGTAAGAATAGGAGCCTAGGAGCCTAACAAGTATTTTTCACTTGACTACACTACATGCTCCTGACTGGAAATATAGCTTTGTTTACCTCCTTCAGCTACGCTTGAGACTCCTAATTTCCCTATAGCAGTGGATAAGAAAAAAATGTGAGTCGATGGAAGGATCCAGGTGCTTGGATTTATTCTTCCTCCTTACCATGTCTGAGAACTGGGATAGGAATTTCCCCCATCTTCTCTCCTAAAAGGTGTAGGCCAACCGCAAAGGAAAGAAACAGCCAAAGCTCTCATTTCTACATGACTCAACCCTGTCACCAACACCTGGGTTGAAATGAAGTTTCACCAGATGGAGCCACGGCCCTGCAGGGCTAGCTCTCCAGCAGTGTGTCCAGCAGGACCCACTGTGACACACGTTTTAGTCAGCTCATCAGACCACCAGCTTGTTGGCCTTCTGGGTCTGGTAAGAGCTGGAACCCTGGGAGAAAGATGTGAATACGTATTTAGTACCTACATGGAGGTTAAAATGTGCACACACACGCACACACAATAGCATTTCTGGTCTGTAGATTAATACAGACAACATTTCAGGTTAACAAGCTGAGCCGGATTTGAGTCCTGGAAAATGGCAAGCAGCATACTTTGCGCGTACAAGTGGGAAAAGAGTCCCAGGATGCTTTGTTTCAGGATGGATGTCCAAAATGAAAAGGGGGAAAGCAAGTCCACAGGAGTGGAAGCAAGGCTTAGCTCCATCCTGGAAAACCAAAGACCACCGTGGGGAGCAATCAACAGCGAATGTGTGGGTGCACCACCTTTGTCCAGCCGACTGCCAGCCAGGAAGTCCATGAGGAGATCAGACAAAGACATTACCTAGCATGCTCATCCAAAGTCTTTCAGTGGCTACTGCTGCACAAAGGAGACAGCTGTAAGGCCTCCACATGTCTTCCCGCCATCTGTCTTGTGCATTGGGATAACCTGGTCTTTTGCCTCTCCTTCGCAAGCATCGTGCCTTCCACGTCAATTGCCCTCTCAGTTCTGGTGTTCTGCCCATTCCTGTACTATCCCAGCCATCCTGGTATCCCACTGTTTCCATCTTTCAGACTGGACCACTCATGTTTCCACTGTGGTTAACCCGGACCAGTTCAGTCTCACCACAGAAGCCCTGTTCCAAGTTTTACTCCCTGCTTTATGGTTATTTTCTTTCCCAGCCTCTCACTCATGACTTCCATAGCACTCATTAGTATGAATTTACTGTATCTGCTGACAGATATAGACATATCTGCCCCTCAGGCTGTAAGGACCATGAACAAGGGCACGGCTCTTTTTTTATGGTATCCCTTCAAAGGACCCAGCCACCTACAGTATGTGCCTGACACTTGGGTTCAAAAGGTATTTGAATGAATGAATGAGTGAATGAATGAATAAATGAATGGCAGGATTTAAGCTGTCTGTGATTGAATACCTCAGAGAGCTGATACAGGTATCCAAGTTGTCTAGAGAACTACCCCTGCCTGATTTCTTCTGAGAGCTGACTTCTCTGTGACACTTTGGCCAGAAGCAGAAAGGAAGGTTTTGTCATCCATTAGGATGTCTTAGTCTATTTTTCTGTTGCTAATAACACAAAAGCCACAGACTAAGTAAGTTATAACAAAAAAAGGGTTTATCTTGGCTCCTGACTCTGGCCACATATGGCAATATGCTTTTGCTGGTAGAGCTGCAAGGACCAAAGCAAACTGGCTTTTTTTTTAATGGAAGACTCAATCTCCAGACAATCCATCAACCCACTGATCCATGAATCACATGGATGGATCAATCCATCCAATAGGATGAGATAATGATTGCCTCTCAAATGCCCCCTCTGGGTTTTACTTATTAATAGTTTCAGCTGAAGATTAAATTTCAACCCTGTCTGTGTGCTGATCGATAGGTAAAGGCAAGAGCCAAAGATCTGCCAGAGCTCCACAGTCAGCCATGTACCCCGGTCCAACCTGCCATGGTCTACAGAGGGATGCTTTTCTAGTAGATTCAACAAGAGCAAGAAGCTTTTTGGCAATTCACACAGAGAGACAGAAGGGGCAATCCAGGATCCTGTCAGTGACTCAAAGGAGTTGTAGAACAGAGTCAACACTGTCCAGAATCAAGTCTCAGTCCCAAGACAGCTCAGGCTTAAAGGTCAAGTGGCATGTTCTTCAGACCCAAGAGGACATCAGCCAGATCCAACAAGAGGGCTTCCAGGAAAGAGCAGGAAGTGACGACATTGCAGAAAATCTCCCAAATAGAAATGTACTGATCAACGCATTTCACCTTAATTGATATGGAGAGGAAAGCAAAGACCAGGAATGCCAAAGAAACAGGACAAAGGAGAATAACCTTGTGCTACGTCCATTGTCTCTGACTCCCTCAGAAAGGTGTTTATCAAAATAACTTCCCCACAGGAGGAAGTGGTTTGAATTTCTGGTCAGAGCAGCTGCATTGTGAGCTTGGGTCAGTCCCTTCTGCTATAAACCTCACGCAACTTGAAGATTGAGAAATATGTACTGAACCCTCATTCTTTTACTGTTTTTCTCCCATGGAATATAGTCAGGTCTGGATAAAATAAGGTTGTTTCATGCAAGTTGCTTTATGAATTCACAGAGACTCTTGACAGACTTTAAATAATGTGCTCTGAAGAGAAAACCAGGAGCAGGAAGAAATTGAAAATGACATTGCTATTCATTTTAGGAGTTGGAGCTCAGTCCTGTCCCTTTAACCTTGTAGCCAACAGACTCTGGGAGTCACCTCAACAGCTTCCTTTTGCAGATGGTCTATTGTATGCTCTATTATTATTGACATCGCAACCTGTTCTCCCTTCTCTCCCTCCCAGCAGCAGCTAGAATCGCAGCCAAATGGCCTTGACTGAAGAAACCCGTTCAAGGCCAATTGTCTGCGGTTACACGTGTGTGTGCCGGCCTCACACTCACTCCATCCTGACAAGTGCAGAGGTTGAAAACATCACTAGACAGTCTGTTGTTCTGAGAGGGATAGGCCTGCTGCTGTAAGATTTATCATCAGGGAACTGCAAGGTTGTGAAAGGCCTTTACTTGAACCAGAATTGGTCATTCAGAGTTCACAGTGTAACCTGATCGTTTATTTATATTTTTATGCACTTTCTTTCCAGGAGGAGCGAGTACCTGGGGGACTATTATCTCACTGAGAGTTGTGTGGTCAAGGTCCTCTCTCACTGGACAGCCTGTAGGCTATGGCTTTAACCCTGTGGGTTCTATGCCACCTCTAGAAAGAAGGAGATTAGAGTATCTCCATTCAGATCCCTCTCAAATGGGATCATGAGACATAGTTTGTGATTCCAGCAGACTTATCCTTCCCACTCATAAAAGGGATCATGGCTAGAAGAAGGAAAATGGGTCTGGGGAGGGGAAAAATAATCAAAGAAAGGGTTTTAGGCAACCAAGTTTCTTCTTGTAACTATTGATGGGCTATATTGATAAAGATCAAATTCAGTGGCATAGAGCTTAGCCATGACTAGGAGAAGAGGGTCATAGGAAGGCACTATCCCCAAATAAAAGCCACACCTACACTATTTCTCAGGATTGAAGCCTGGAAGAGTATGCCAATCCCACTTAGTCCACATATTCTAATTTTATTGAGTAGATGAGGTTCTAGAGGTCTAAGGAGTCATGTCAGGTCATCACCCAAAGTCACGACTCAAACTTGTCTTGGGATGTAGAGTCTAACCTCTATTCTCTGTGGTCTCTAAAGCCACATCTGGAAGCATCAGGAGGGGATAATGGGAGCCTTTGCTTGCCTCACTCACCACCCCAAAAGAGCCAGCAGATCTAACTCAAGGCTCCCTAGTTCTCCCATGAAAGTTGCAATTAGTGCATTGTGTACCTTCATCTTCTGTGTGTCACATGCTGGCTATTCACTCCTCACTCCAAGCCAGGCCTGAGCCACAAAGGATGGGAGGGATGCTTGCTCTGGGTTCTGTTCATTCAGATTGGAACTAGATATTCATGGATAATGGGTTTCCATGGAGTAAAGTCAGGGCTGTGAACATAATGTCTGCATCTTATTATTGATGGATTTTCACATGCTACCCTGATTTCCAAGTCTTAGTTGGGATTCTCCAAAATTTTCTGCTTTGCATCTACTATAATGTAGAACACAGTGGACATTAGTACATTCAACCCATACTGTCAACCAAGTTCTTCCTTGCCTTCTTCTCTCCCTTGCCTCAAAGGGTAACTATATAGTATGGTTCTATCCAGGAAATCCAGGCAGAATGCTTTGGATCTGTTATGGATTCCAAAAAAAAGAGAGGCAAAGAAATACCCTTCCAATTTCTGCCTATCTAGAAACAGATGCTCTGCATGAAGAGAACGTAGCATCTATAGAGCATTTCTGCAAAAAGGCTGTAGAGCAGATGGACCTCATACAAAGATACCAGCCTTGTATGGCCTGTGTCCTGACTTCATAACGTATAGAAAAAAGAAAGAATATACAGTGATAGGTGTAAGATATTTTCTTAGATGGTATAGATTCCTAGGTTTACAATAAATAGAATCATTCACTCCTTTATGAAATTGACTTAAATGATTTCAACATCCTTGTGTGACTCAGAACCCAAGGAAGCCATTTACACATACAGATCTAGAATACACTGTACCTCAAGGGTACTGGAAATGTTCCCTCCCACAGCTTCTCTTCATTATAGTCTAGAATTGAGTAAAGGTATCCAAATTAGGCTTCTTTCAGTTCTTTTAAGGGAAGTGATAGAAAATCCTAAGTAAAATTGCTAGAATATGGAAGAAATGTGGTATGGTTCATAAAATTCCTCAAATGTTACAATCCCTTCAGAGTCCATTTCTCATTCATTCATTCATCATGAAGCAAATGTTTATTGTCCAACCCTTATGGCAGGTACACAGATACTATGATAAATAAGATGTTTCTGATTTCAAAGAGCTTTAAAATAGGTCCTCAGGCAAACGATTCAGCAAGTCCTTTCCCACGATGTTTGAGGAGTACCTAGATAGTTGAGGACTGCATCCAAGTCTTAGAAAAATGAAGAATTGAGGGACATACAAAGCAACAAAGAAATAATCTTATAAATGTGTTAGAAACAATCACATGAAAGAAAAAAACATTTGAATACATATCTTAAGGTTCATTTCCCTAACATCAACTTATCTGACCTTTCTGCTTGACTCAGACATATACTAGTTATTGCAAATAAGGGAAACCATGGGATGTTGCTTTGTATGTCCCTCCCCCATGGTATAACCCCTGCTTTCACTGTATTTGAGGTTGGTATAATTTGTGGAGGGGAAGGGAAAAAACAAATCATTTAAATAAGGATACAGGTGAACCCATTGCAACAATGAGATTTACAAGTCGTAATGTTGAAAATGAACTTTACAACTTTGGTGGCCGGGGAGGAGGAGGATTGGGTGGGGTGATGGGGGGAGGATGGGTAGGGATGGGAAGGGGAAACAAAGGAGGAGGCTACAATGCTTGATAAGAAATGTACTCATTATCTTGCCCATGTAATTGTAACCCTTCTGTATAGTATTTTCACAATAAAAAAAGAAAAATGAGGAATTGATAAGCATGGTTAACAACAAGTAATTGAGCTCATATAACATATGTTCCTCTAGCATTTTTTTTGGTTTCCTGAGAAGAGATTTGAGAGGATCAGTTTGGGATCAATAGGGCAAAATTCCACTTTTAGGTACTTTGGACAACTCATCTCAGAGATTAGTCTAGATGGCTGCTTCTCAAGTATGACCATGACCAGCCAGCTCAGGCTGTCTAACAAAAGATAACAAATCTGTGGTTTCAGTGACAGGGACTTATTTCCAAATTCTGGATGCTGGCAGTCTTAGATCAAAGGCTGGAAGGGTTGGGTTTTGATCATGACTCTGTTCCTGGCTGGCAGATTATTGTTTTCTTTCTGTATCCTCACATGATAGAGAAAGAGGGAGAAAAAGAGAGATTCTCTAATGTCTGTTGTCCTTCAACCCTATCAAATTGTCCTATCTTTAGACCTCACATAACCTTCATTACTTCCTAATTTGCTCCATTTCCAGATGCGGTTACACTGGGGTTATGGCTTCTACACATGAACTTGGGAAAGAACACAAATATTTTAGTCCATAAAAATAGCTGATTCTTCATGCTATGGTAGTAGAATAGATATCTCTCAGAGAGAACTCTTTCTGAACAGTATCATAAAATCAAGAAAAGCAAGCCACTTGCTTTTAAAGATAGCTCTTTAGGCGTTAGGGACTTTTCCTCCAATATCATTGGTTTGCAGACAAGAACATCATTGGTTTGGAGACAAGTTTAAACTATCTTTAGGATGTGGTAGCCATTTTCTCCTTCTAGATTTATTCCCATTCGAGAGAATTTTGTCTATTCAATAGATTAGAAAATAGAGAATAATCTTTCCCTGGAGCAGGGCATGGGGAGGGAAGGGAGAGAGGGTCTGTGAATGAGGTAGAGAAAAAAAATCTAAAAAGAATATAATGTACTGTCTAAGAATGTATACTTGAGCCTCATAGCTATAAGTAAAAAGTGACTAGCAGAGCTGATTCTAATAGAATTTTCACTCTCATTTCACATAAGAAAACTAATCAAAGGAAACATCTGTGGCAAAAACTAAGTCTGCCATGTGGAAACCTACTGGCTCCAACCATTGTCTAGGCCACGTTATCTGGGTCCTACCTCACAGGACAGCCTTTGGCCCTACTGCTGGCCTTTCCTACTTAATTAGCAGTCTGATACTCCAGTCTTGTTTTTCACAGAGTTACTGCTCGAAGTTCTCACTTTTTTTTTTTAATATTTAAAGACAACACACCTGGAAAAGAAAGTCATTGATACTTTCAACTTCAGAACTCAGATTGGCATGAGCCCAAAGCCACTAGGGAAAGATAGTTTTAAAAAAAAGAAACAAACTGCATATTTCCACACATATGTTTTCAATGAGACTTAGGTCAAATAATTTTGTTATTTGACAAAAGCAACTCAAGGAATTACCTTTTTTTTGTTTTGTTTTTTAGAATGCCTTGAAATGCCATTAAAATCTACCTATGAGCACATGCCTATAACTTAATCCTTGTCCTGAGTGTTAGATCAAAGGAAGAAACAGAGTCCTAGGCCTGATGAGTTGGAGACTTGGCCTGCCACAGTGGGAGAGGAGATATTGTCATTTATCTTAGCACTCCTGTTTATACCAACATGGGGCAAGCAATCTATTTTTTCAGTTTGACACCAATCAGGAAATAGCTCTACTACACTAACCTTCCTCAATAAAAATGAGGTAGAATCCCAGAAAAGCAAAGAGCAGCAGCGGGAGTCTCAATACTCAGATAAGATGAGCCTGCCCTGAATTAGGATCAACAGTGTCATTTTTCAGAACAGTTTCTGAGAAGGCAAACGACAAGGGCAAGCTTCTAGAAGGTTGCACAGAATGACTGCCGCAATACCAACTCTTCTAGTCCAATAAATTCACACCTTTGAAATGATCCTTGAGACCCTTTTTCAAAGTATAGGTGAGGATGATTACTGTTGGAGCATAGTCCTCCACAGGTCTCCTGTAGTATTAGATATGTTGCTGAGTTGGGGGTCATTTTCTTTCTTTCTTTTTTTTTTTTTTTTGGTCGGTCGTGGGGCTTGAACTCTGGGCTTGGGCGCTATCCCTATGCTCTTCAGCTCAGGGCGAGCGCTCTACCGTTTGAGCCACAGCGCCACTTCCGGTTTTGTAGTGGTTTATTGGAGATAAGAGTCTCACAGACTTTCCTGCCTGGGCTGGCTTTGAACCGTGATCTTCAGATCTCAGCCTCCTAAGTAGCTAGGATTACAGGTGTGAGCCACCGACACCCGGCTGAGTTGGGGTCATTTTCTAGAGCTTTCATACAGCCTACACAGTAGAGGCAGATTTCCCTCAGTATTCCTCTGTTACTAGGCATCCTACTATAGGTACAACACGGGATGGGCCCATGGAATCATTCCTGCAGGGACTGGCATCAAGGGAGCCGATGGGCTTGCTTATATTCGTAGAGTTACAACAAATCTATTGTCTCTGGCCTGGGTATCTATGTTTTCTGCTACACAAAAAATTATCTTTACCGATAGCTAGCAAAGAAATTAACATCAATTCCCAGATTTGCTTTATTTTTAAAAAAAAGATGAAGTTAATGTCCTCGGTGGAGAGAATTTAACTATGGAACATGAATACGTATTACTAATACAGATATTTAGAATAATTTCAAGATATTTGCAAGCAGTGGATTCTATATATTATTTATTTATTGTTGTTGTAGTTCTCCATTTTTTTCTTTTTCATTGTAAATGTGATAGACAGAGGGGTTACAGTAACATTAATAAATAGATGAGTATAATTGTTGTCAAACATTGTTACCCCCTTCTTGTTTTCTCCTACATTCCCTCATTTGATATTTCAATATCAGTGTGTGTGTGTGTGTGTGTGTGTGTCTAAAAAGCAGGTAATGAAGATGTAGAAATACTAGCTTTATATAACCATATAGATATTTGCCAGTAGATGCACACAATTTCTAGATAGTCCTCTAAACCAAAAGAGGGCTAACTAAAGCTTTCTCTCTAGGTTTTATACTTGCTGGATGTGTCTTATTTATTTATTAATTTTCTCATTTATCTTCTCCTCTTTTCCATTGTTAACTTGTTCTATTTGATTAACAAAAGAATGACAGTGACTGAAAAACAGAGGGCCAGAAGAAAAAGAGGTGCCATATCCCTGAAGTTGAAAGCGACCTGCGTACACACAACTCCCCGGCAAGACACCAGAACCACAACTAGAAATGGGGTTTTTGCTTGGAGGGCCAGTGAGTCATCAAACCTGAACAAGGAGAAACAATATCCACAGTCCACACAGTCCTTCAGAACAACATGAAATATAAAATGTGAATCACAGTGTGTGATTCATTACAATATCCATCTCCCAGCTGGGTGACTTACTATACAATTATTTTTCCAAGGCCTCTGAAACTCAGTCCTCAGTCTCCCTGACTCATTTGCCATACCAACCCCTTCTAAATCTCTGACACTCATTTCTTGCATTCATTTCACTGCTGTGCCTGTAATGTAGGTTCCCATGATCATTTTCCTGAGTATTGTAATATTCTCTGAGTTGGTGTTTTTCTCCACTTCACACTCCTTGGGTCATTGGCATCTGTGTCATTTGTTGAGACATAAATCAGAGCATGCTACTTTTTGTCTTAAAATATTTCAGTTCTTCCCAAATACCAACAACATGGACTAACATGTTAGGCCTATTGACCTGGCTGTTTGTTTCCAGTTGTCTTCCTTGCTCTCCTCTACACACTTACTTCTTTTCATTTCTTACCTCTTCTTTTAGAAGGCCTTGCCCTCCATCCTCTCAGAAAGTGCTCCCTTCAAACTTCCCTTTGTGGAGGAGGTGGTTCATATGAAGGCCTCTTTCCCTCCTCAGAGTCTCCAGCAACCCTAGGCAAGTTCATCAGAGCACCTGCCTCTCTTTGTTCCTGTTTGTTTCATAAATTCCCCTCCTGCTAGACAGTAAATTCCTTAAGAACAGAAGCCACTCCTTATTTATCAAACCCACTAATCCTATAGCTCAACAAAAGAGAGAATCTACATCGGGATTATAATGAAAATACAAGTTTAGATCACAGAGTCTGAGTTCAAACACAACAAAATTTGATTCTGATGAGTTCCAAGTTCACAAGAGAGTCTCAGCACAGTGCATCTATGTCTTCCTACCCACACACAAAAAAATATTGGGGGATTCCTGTGTGACTCTCTGCTTGGGAATGGTGCTACTACTGACACATAAATCAACAGGAAGAAACAGCAATGTTTTAAAGCCTTATAGCCTTGAAAGATTATCCTATGGAACTGAATAAGAGATACTTTAAGCTTATAAGACACTTGATGCTGAACAAGAGACACTTTAAGGGAAGCCTTCACGAACTACTTCCTCCACAAAGGGAAGTTTGAAGGGAGCACTTTCTGAGAGGGTAGAGGGCAAGACCTTCTAAAAGAAGAGGTAAGAAATGAAAAGAAGTAACTCTGTAGAGGAGAGCAAGGAAGGCAACTGGAAACAAACAGCCAGGTCAATAGGCTGGCCTGACATGTTAGTCCATGTTGTCAGTATTTGGGAAGAACTGAAATATTTTAACATTAAAAAATAGCAGGCTCTGATTTATGTCTTAACCAATCACACAAAAAATATTGGGGGATTCCTTTCTGACTATCAGCATGTGAATGTTGCTACCACTGACACAAAAATCAACAGGAAGAAACAGCAATACCTTATGGCCTTATAGCCTTGCAAGGTTATCCTGTGGAACTGAATAAGAGACTATTTCTATAATTCATTCAAGGAAACAAATAAATGTTAACTTAGGAGAACAAAATTAGGTGGAGAAAATCCTTGTTTGGACATTAAGCCTGGACAAAATAGGTAGGATGTGGTGGACACTGGACTTCTGGATCTAATTTGTATTTAAAACATACCTCATGGCCCTGGGAGGTGGAGCTCAAGTGGTAGAGAATTGGCCTAGCAATGACAAAGTCTTGAGTTCAAATCCCAGAACTAAAATGTATCAACTGGGATAGAACTCTAAAGTATGGGTGCAAGCCTATGTTTGAAAGATTCTGTAGTGTGATCCATTATTTCAGGCAGCACATGATCTAGTGGGTCCTGGACATTTGGAAAAAGTCAGAAAAGACCATATGACATGGTAGAACTTGATAAACCATTTCTAACAAGAGTATGTTTGACCAAAAAGAAGAAGATCAGGAACAATCAGTCACAGTACAACCTTCTGAGCTATCAAATTCGGATTGGGGGGGGGAGGGGGGTTGTGGAATATCTTTGTTGTTGATGGAGGTTTTTTTCTTCCTGACACACATAGCATCCTCAGCTCACCTCCCATTGCCACACAGCACAGAAGCCAGAATGAGCAAACAACTGAGGGGCTTCAGGAAGTAATACTGGGCTCTGGTGGTATCTTAGGATCTGCACTCTTGTTGCACAGGAGACCATATGCAGGAAATCTCTGAGACCCACCAGGTCCTGGTAGTATGTAGGGCTGGGGCTGGCCGGTATCACACTGTAGCTCTTGTGTGGCCCCACAGGTGAAGACTCTTCTGCAGCCTCTGCTTTGCTGACTGTAGGTTGGCTTGCTAAGTAACCAGTCCTGCCCAGTTCCCCTATCCTTCCAGCTAACTCTTTCCTCATGTGATCCTGTAGACCCTGGGGAACTTTGTTCTGTGTTTCAATGTTTCTTCTGACCTCAAGAGATGCCTTCCTCTTCTGAGGGGACTGTATAAGAAATTGTGCCTTAATTGTGTATGGACACTCTGAGCTCAAATCACACACTGGGTGCTCAGCTGATCATGATTTACCAAAATGAAGTATAGCCCTGACATGAATTGAAGCTGAGCGCCCAGCTGCTGTCCTCAGAGCTGGCTCTGCAAACACAGTTCATGACGCTCTGTGCAAGAGAACAGTTCCACCTGCAGCACAGTCCTCAGTGCTACAGAATACCTGTTTATTTCATAAATATTCAGATATGTCCAGTTGTCTCATTCTATGTTTTTCTTGTTGTTTGGTTGGTGTGTGCTGGTCTGGGGGCTTGAACTCAGGGACTGAGAGCTGTCCCTGAGGTTTTGTGCTTAAGTCTAATGCTCTACCACTTGGGCCACAGCTCCACTTTAGGTTTTCTGGTGGCTAGTTGGAGATAAGCGTCTTACAGACTTTCCTGCCCCAGTTGGTTTTGAACCATGAGCCTCAGATCTCAGCCTCACAAGTAGTTAGGATTACAGGTGTGAGCCACTGTATTGCATTAAATAGTACAAGCCATTTGGAGATCTGTGCCGGTATGCAGGGGGTTGTGCCTGAGTTACCTACAAATACTTTGTCATTTTATACAAGGGATTGAGTCCCCTTAAATGTTGACATCTGTAATAAAGCCAACTATTAGAAACAATTCCCTGTGGAGATAGTGTAGAAAGAAGGAATATGGCTGGGAATATGGCTTGGTGATAGAGCACTTGCCTAGTCTGCATGAAGCCCTGGATTTGAGGGCTCAGGATCACATAAACAAAAAATAATAATATTATTATATTTTTAAAAAAGGAAGGAGACACAAAGAACAAAAGTTGATGATTTTTTTCCCAAACTTTATCAACTCCAGCATGAGTATGTGTTTCGTGTGGAAATTGGCTTCGTTTTACCAAAGCCAAGAGATATGTATGAATGTGTTAAATATCATCATTTACTGAATTTATGCTCCAAAGGCCATTCACTATTGAACCACATCCAGTTTCTCTATAACCATTGATTTCTGTCTTTCATTTTATATTGGGGGAAAACATACTGGGGAAGGGTTTTGTGAGGACTGCATGTTTTTCTACAGAATGATTCTCTTCACTTCATTTCCATGACTTTCCATAATTTGGCAAAGGGCATCCCAAACTTACAGAGCCAGAATTTATGGAAGAACTTCCTCAACTCAGTCTGACTGAGGGTGGAGATGTGCAAGATTGGGGAGCAGGGAGGAGGTTATTTTATTTGATTGCTTGGGTGTGGGGGGATAGAGTTATCGGTTTCCTATGAAATAGACTTGCCTTCTTAGTCACTAAGTGAGAATGCTGTAATTTCTCTCCTTGCTTACACATTGAACTTTGTGACTTGCAATAACACTTCATGATCCAATCCCAACTTGCCCTTTTCCAGCTATGACAAAGATAACATCCCACCTTAGGGATCCTGGCAGCACCTTTCCATGCTGGTGAGCTTGAGCCCTAGCCTAGCCTGTATAGAAAAGTCAGCTACTAGATAGCAGAGGACTTCAGTAACAGGAGAGTGACAGCGACAGACAAATAGAGACCGAGAGAGAGAACAGGAGCCCACAGGGAAACTCCCCTATTTGGATAACAAAGCAGATCATAGGAGTCACAACTAAGTTGTGTTTTATAGACATTGAGCTTAGAGGAGGTGGTTCTTAGAAAATGTCCAAGATTGTTTGGTACAGATGGATCACACCGCTGATCCTAGCTACTCAGGAGGCTGAGATCGGAGGATTGCAGTTCAAAGGTAGCGTGGGAAGGAAACACCCTGAGATTCTGAATTTAAGCCACAGGACCAGCACACACACACACACACACACACACACACACACACACACACACACAATGTCTAAGATCTTATCATGCTAAGCATCAAATTTTCCAAAAGATAGCAGGGGGCATTTTGATGGATCCATAAGTTCATCTTTCTGGATAATGGACAAGCTAAAGTAAACGATCTCCACCCTCACTGAACAAACCCCAGACCTGTCCCACATGTTTCCTCTTTGCTGTTCCTTCCTGAAGCTCTTTCAACCAGACCATGAATCTTTTCCAGAGTGGTAGCCTATTACTCTGTGCTTGAGTCAAGATTTTAATCACCCTCTTAATAAAGTCCTTAACATTTGAAGGAGCAAAAGAGGACAATTCATTACCAGAAAGGAAATATTGCTATCATATGAGCACCGATGTATGCCCAAGAATGATGCAAAACAGCTTGAATTACTAGCTTGTTTGCAGTGTAGAATCGTTCTCCTGAGCCCTCTTACCACTCCTTCTCTGTAGTCTTCATCCTGGAGTCTGCCTCTCAACCAGCTATCCTACTTTGTTTCACCACCTGTCAAAATTCTGTCAAATCTATAGTCTTGTTCATTCTCAATAGTTTTAGGTTCTTCAAAACTAAAATGTCTGTGATAAAAAACACATTTCCCTCAAATAGTGCTCACTTTTGATTGCATAACCATGATGTTCTCTACAAATAGAGGTGTGTGTGTGTGTGTGTGTGTGTGTGTGTGTGTGTGTGTGTGTTTGTGTTGGTACTAAGGCTTGAATTCAGGGCCTGGGCACTGTCTCTTAGCTTCTTTGCTCAAGACTAATGCTTTACCACTTGAGCCACAGCTCCACTCCCAGTTTTTAAGTGGTTGGCTAGAGATTAGAGTCTCATGGGGACTTTACTGTCCAGGCTGGCTTCAAACTGTGATCCTCAGATTTCAGCCTCCAGAATAGCTAGGAACACAGACATGAGCCACCATTTCCTGATTGTTCTCTTTATAACTTTGGTCCTGATGATTCACAATCATTCATAGATCATCTAGGTGCACTTATCCTACCAGAGAAAATGAGCAGAACAATCACACCATAAGTGAATATAACCAGGTTGAGTCTGTAGGATGTGCATATATGTAAGTAATATTTATCCCACAAAATTCCATTTCATATTATTAAATTTTGTATGCAAATAAAATTGGAAAGGGTTATCCTATTTAATTTAACACAGCTTCCTAAAGAAAAACATGAAAATGTTCTTCTCAGTACAAATTGGCTCCTGGTACAGAATGAATGCATACCCTGATGATCAAGACAGACAAATGATTTTCATTCCTAAAGACAGAGAATAAGGGGATGTTTGAAGATCAACGGAATTTTTAATATCAGAGTAGATAACATGTATGTTGCATTGCAAAAAGAAAAAGTGAAAAGAGTAAAAATAATGGAGAGTAATTTGCTAGGAGGCTGAACTGGGGTAGGACACATTTTTCCTCAGTGGGCCAAGAAACCTGTGATGTCTTAATTGAAGCAGCCAAAAATATTTTATATCAGTCAGATTTTTGTATCAATCTCTTGATTCTTGGCACAAGGCACAGAATACTTGAAAATAAAATAGGCATGATACATATATGTGGGAACAGCTGAAACAATAAATAGGTGAATTTTGAAGTGATATTACTTGAAAGTGTTTCTATGAAAGCACAGAACTGACTAGAGTAGCATAATAATGTTTGTTTATGTGTTATTCTCAGAAATGAACAATTGATGCTTAAAATACAATCTTTTTAGGTTTGGTCAACTTCTTCTTGGCCTTTATCATAAGGGAGGGAACTAGAAATAAACTCATCTGCAGATAATCCTTCTGGAACTTTGCCTGAAAGACTGACATGTGGATTTGAGAATAAACAATCTGGGAAGATTAGTACAGTTTCCAGGAGCTGACCCACGCAACTTCTATCTAATAAGAACACTGAAAGTAGCTGAGTCCCTTATCAAAAGTCAACTTAGAGCTACTGTGTGATCAGCCCAGGGGGAAGGAAATCACTCACCCTTTCCCATTGAATGGCATTGATTTTTCTCATGGCATTGATTTCTCAACCTAGAGCTGCCCAGAGAACATTAGCAAGCCTGTGATCGACTCAAACAGAGCTCAATATTTTTTCTGTTTGTTGTCATGTGTCGGTAGGAGGGGAGGACTCCTTATAATTTTTTAAAGGGAATCCATAAAGTAAGGGTTGGGGATTCGTGGTGTGCAAGGCCTGTTGAATAAGATCACTCAGTCTAAAGGATCTACAGTCCATATCAGCAAAGTTGACTCCAAGTACTCTACCTCACTCCATCCCAGGCTTCGGGTGAACTGGAAGCAAATGCAGAGAGCTGGCTTCCCTGCGTCTTCCCATCCCTCTACAGCACACACGTGAACTGATACCCATTCCAGGAGAAGTCCCAGCCCAGAAGGCAGCGTACGCTGTGCCCACGTGTAGACAAGCAGTTGAACCTTTAAAGGACAGTTACATTGGATTTGGTGAACTTTACCCCAGTTTGAAACCACTCAAGCATCTTCAGCTATTTCTAAATATTTTGAATCTACTGGGTATTTTAAGGTGACCTGAAATCAAGGAGACGTGAGGGGCAGGGATGGGAGGCTTCGCCTCTTCTTACAGTAAACCATGCTTGTATGATTGCCTAATATCATGTGTGCGCATGTACATGCACACATGCACGTGCACACGCATGCACAACATATTTTTCCCTTCTTAAAAACTTTTCCAATATTCCCAGAATAAACATTTACTTGTGGTAGGTTGATTCTTCTTAGATCTGCCTGCTAGATGAGTTTTCAGGCTGTCAGTGATGTAAATCTGGGTCAAATTGAAACATGCATGTTTGTGAACTGGGAGAAAATCAACATGATTGTATGCTAAGATATGGGTTTTTTTTAATTGTGAAAATGCCGTACAGAGGGGTTATAATTACATGGGCAAGGTAATGAGTACATTTCTTATCAAGCATTGTTGCCTCCTCCTTTGTTTCCCCTTCCCATTGCTTCCCATCTCCCCCCCTACTCCTCCCCTCCCATCTACACCCACCTTCCCCTCCCCTGGCCAAAGTTGAAAAGTTCATTTTTCGACCTAACATCTAACAGAAAGTCCATAGATTGGGAGATCTTCAGTAGCCATACAATGGACAAGGGTCTCATATCTAAAATATACCTGGAACTCAAAAAATTAGATCCCCCCAACAATAAATCCTCAAAGAAACAACAGCCCAATAAATAAGTGGGCTAAAGACTTAAAGAGAAACTTCTCTGAAGAGGAAAGAAGGAAGGCCAATAGACACATGCAGAAATGCTCAACCTCCTTAGCCATAAAAGAAATGCAAATCAAGACAACATTGAGATACCACCTCACCCCAGTTAGAATGGCTATAATCAAGAACTCTATCAACAACAGATGCTGGAGGGGATGTGGACAGAAGGGAACCTTACTGCATTGTTGGTGGGAGGATAAACTTGTTCAACCACTTTGGAAAGCAGTAGGGAGGTTCCTCAAAAGACTCCACACAGAGTTCCCTTATGACCCAGCAATCCCACTTTTGGGCATTTACCCAAATGCTCACAAACAAGACCATACTAAAGCTACCAGCACAATTATTTACCATAGCTAAGCTATGGAACCAACCCAGATGCCCCTCAGTAGATGAATGGATCAAGAAAATATAGTATATATACACAATGGAATTCTATGCCTCCATCAGAAAGGATGACATTGCCCTATTTGTTAGGAAATGGAAAGACTTGAAAACATCTTATAAATATGTTAGAAACAATCGCAAGAAAAAAACATTTGAATACTTATCTTGTGGTTCATTTCACCTAACATCAACTTATCTGACCTTTTCTGCTCGTCTCAGACATATACTGGTTATTGCAAATAAGAGAAACCATGGGACCTATGCTTCTTTGGGCCTGGCTTACTTCACTTCCCCCACTGTATAACCCCTGCTTTCTTTCTTTTTTTTTGTTTTTGTTTTGGTTCCTGTTGTGGGGCCTGAACTCTGGGCCTGGGCGCTGTCCCTCAGCTCTTCAGCTCAAGGCAAGCGCTCTACCACTTGAGCCACAGCACCACTTCCGGCTTTTTTCTTTTTGCTTCTGTGGTGCTGAGGAATCAAACCCAAGGCCTCATGCATGCAAGGCAAGCGCTCTACCACTGAGCCACCTTCCCAGCCCCCAACCCCTGCTTTCATTGTATTTGATGTTGGTATAATTTGTGGAGGGGAAGGGCAAAAACAAACCGTTTAAATAGGGATACAGGTAGACCCATTGCAACAATGAGATGTTCAAGTCATTATGTCAAAAAATGAACTTTACAACTTTGGCTGGGTGGGGAGGGGAGATGGGAAGGTATGGGAAGGGGAAACAAAGGAGGAGGCAACAATGCTTGATACGAAATGTACTCATTACCTTGCCCATGTAATTGTAACCCCTCTGTACAGTATTTTCACAATAATTTTTTTAATTAAAAAAAAAGAAATGGGAAGACTTGGAAAAAATTATATTAAGTGAAGTAAGCCAGGCACAAAGAAATATAGGTCCCATGGTTTTCCTTATTTGCAATTACTAGTATATGTCTGAGTCAAGCAGAAACAGTCAGATAAGTTGATGTTAGGCGAAATGAACTCAAGGACTCAAATGTTTTTTTTTTCTTTCTTGTGATTGTTTCTAACATATTTATAAGATGATTTTTTGTTGCTTTGTATGTCCCTCCCCCAAGGTATAATCCCTGTTTTCACTGTATTTGATGTTGGTATAATTTGTGGAGGGAAAGGGAAAAAATTGTTTAAATAGAGATACAAGTGGACCCATTGCAACAATGAGATGATATGAATATTTTTAAAAAATGTATCTGGGCACTAGTAGCTGTAATCCTAGTAACCCAGGAAGCTGAGATCTGACGATTGTGGTTTGAAGCCAGCCCAGGAAGAAAAATCCATAAGACTCTGATCTCCAATTAACCATGGAAAAGCTGTAAATGGAGGTGGGGCTCAAGTTGTAAAATACTGGCCTTGAGCAAAACAAGTTCAGGGACCGTGCCTAGGCTCTGAATTTAAACCACAGGATCAGTATACACAAAAAAAAAATGTAAATTATATGTAGTGCTGAAGACTGCATTTAAATGGTGAAAATATCTAGACACATGAGGAAGAATGAAAGATAACAAATGCAAGATGTTAGTACAAATTTCTCCAAGTTGATGTTCATCTATTTGTAATATTTCTCTTTAAAAATATTTTTGATGCTGGAAAAATGCTTCCGAATTTCCAAAAAATAACTGTATGGGGCCCTTGAAAATATTTACCTTATCTGAGATGCATATTTATTATGCAGAATCATGTATGGTTTTAAACATTGTTTGGCTGGAATAGGAAGCAAAATAGAGAATTTTTCTAAGGGCAGTAATATGGGGTTCTCCTACAAATACTGATATCCTAGGCGCCCTGAGTAAGGTGAGAACTGACCTATATAAATAAAAGATTGGCCTAAACATAAGGGCTATATGATTGTCACTTCCAACTTCCATAGAAATTGCAGAGACTCTTGGGGGAAAAAAAAAACACTTTGACAGCAGGGAGTACAAATGAGGTGTTAGAACCTTTTGTGGATCATTGATTTTCCACTTTGCAAAGGGTTTAGAAACTAATGGCCATTACTAGCAATTGGGCAATGAAGCATCAAAGGTTTCTGGGGGAGCAGAGATGCTGCCAGAGTTGACATTAAACTTCTATGTGGGTTACATTCCAGTCCAAGTGGCATGAATCAAGCAACGATGGAGAAAGTCACCCATTAAAAGTTGCCTTTGTGATCTATCTTGCAAGTACGTTGGAACCCAATCATAGGTGGCAATTTATTTAAAGATAGAGTCATACTGATATGGTCCTGCAGTGAAGGAATGGGATGATTATAACAGAGAGAAGTAGGCTATAAAAATAGTTTCTATTTGGTATTCAGTTACTTGCGCAACATCACAGGATATGAAGAGACACACCAAGACTTCCCGGGGGTTTCCTTAAAGAGGCAAGCCAGTTAAAGGGTAGGTCTTGTTTATTTCCATCTCAAACAAACATTAGCTAATTCTTTTCTATAATCAAATTAGCTAATTATTTTCCATAATCAAACTGACCTTGCATTTTGTACTGGGGGGTCTTCTGCAGTTTCTATGCTATACACTGGATAGGATGAAAGCCCAGACACTCTCATGTCTATTCTTTATAATCTTATCAAGAAACTGAGGCTTCCATTTTGAGTCCCACATGTGCATGAATGACCCCTCTTTCTTACCCACACAGGAAGACGCCCAAAAACTGTTGGAGAATCCCTAGCCAATGATTCATAGATTGTGATGTTAATTGGGTAGATTTCACTGACCAGATAAGACAAAGAAGGAAAACTCTGTGTGTCACCTTTCTGTCACTGGAAGAAATACCTGACACCGGGCTGGGAAGGTGGCTCAGTGGTAGAGTGCTTGCATTGCATGCCTGAGGCCCTGGGTTCAATTCCTCAGCACCACATAAGCAAAAAGAAAAAAGCCAGAAGTGGCACTGTGGCTCAAGTGGTAGAGCGCTAGCCTTGAGCTGAAGAACTGAGGGACAGCGCCCAGGCCCAGAGTTCAGGCCCCGCGACCGGACCCCAAAAAAAAAAAAAGAAAGAAAGAAATATCTGACACCATCAAATTATAAAGTGTAAGGGATTATTCAGGCTCAGGTTCAGCCCATGGGTGATTGGCACTGGGTTTAGGGACAGTAGTGAAGTTGCACATTGTGACCACAATGACCCAGAGGGAGAGAGAGGAGGGCACAGCAACTTCTCGGGGTTACCAGAGACCTCCCACTAAATGCCACCTCTTAACAGTTCTGCCAGCCAGCAGCTCCATGGACCTGTGACCAGGCTGTTAGCCTGGGTTTAGGGAAACATTTTAAACATTGTTTGGTTAGCCTGGACATGGTGGTACATACCTGTGATTTATGCCCTCTGACAGTGAAGAGGAGAGGATTGCAAGTTCAAGGCTTGCTTGGACCACACAGCCAGATGGTGTCTCCAAAAAACAAAACAATGACAGAATAAAAGTGTACTACATACAAATAAACTATAGCATAAATTTTTATAAAACTTAGTTCCAGAAACTCACTAAACAAATAGCAGTAGCTACAGTAACAACAACCAGAAGAGGCAAAATAAAAGAATTATTGGAAGGGGTAGAATCTGGTTTCCAAAGTTGTTACATTATATTATTATTTCAACACAGAATTATCAAGAAGTCTGAGCCATACACAGGAAGGAAACCAGTTATCCGCCTGAGAAAGCATGGTCACTGGGGTAGTTAGGAAAGATTATTTAAGTTCAAACTGTGAAAGGAAGTGATTTCTAAGGAACGAAAGTGAAGTACAATAATGATATCTTATTAATTAGAAAATACCAATAGATTAGAATTAAAAGAGCAAATAGAAGTTATGGAGCTGAACAATGCAATACTGAAATAAAAATGTGCTATAGGGCACAGTAGGAAATTAGAGCTAGCCAACAGAGAACACAGTTAAGTGATAACAAATTTTTCCTCCAAAAGAAAATTCAAGAAAAATGTAAGGCATTCCTGAATGAACCAAAGCGAAGAAAATAAACCATTAGCAACTGTGCCTTATAAGACATTGTAAATAATCTACTTCATGATGAAATACAAAACCCTAGGAATTAGTTCAAATTCATATAACAAATAAAGAGTATCAATTAAGCATGTAAGAGAAGGTAAAAGATCATGCCAATGTATTTCTTTTTTAATGTACTTCATTGATATGATAAAAGTTATAGAGAGAGGGATGACAGGTAGATAAGTCAGGTAACGAGTGCACTGCCTCTTGTACAGTGTCATCCCTTCCCTCCCTCTTTCCCAGTCCCTCCCTCCAGCTTCACCTACAAGTTGTACAGATCACTTTCAACAGTGTCCAGTCAACACCACTGTTGTACTTGTTTGCCCTTTTTCCCTTGAGTTCTGTGCATCCCAAAACAGACAAACCAATAAACCACACAGAAAGAAAACAGAAACACAAAAAATTAATAGAAAAAAGAAACAAAAAAAAAGCTCTTCTTGTGGGCTGGGAAGGTAGCTCAGTGGTAGAGCGCTTGCCTTGCATGCTCCAGGCCCTGGGTTTGATTCCTCAGCACCACATAAGCAAAAAGAAAAAAGCCGGAAGTGGCGCTGTGGCTCAGTGGTAGAGCACTAGCCTTGAGCTGAAGAGCTGAGGGACAGCGCCCAGGCCCAGAGTTCAGGCCCCACGACTGGACCCCCAAAAAAAAATTCTTCTTGTTTCCATTTCTTAGAGCTCATTTTGAATACACATATATTCAAACATATATTCAGAGGCACAGAGGCTTTGTACCTTTGTGCTTCTCTCCTAAGAGTATCCTCCTGTGGTCTCACTATGTGTATCTAGAGTCCTGTATAATTGATCATATCCCAGTGTTTTTTAGATCTAGCTTCCTCATATAAGAGAAAACATGTGCCATTTGTCTCTCTGAGTTTGACATACTTTACTTAACATGATGTGTACTAGGCTCATCCATTTCCCTGAAAAAATGACGTAATATTATTCTAATGGTTGTGTAAAATACCATTGTGTACACATACCACATTTTTTGGAACCACTCATCAAATTGTAGGGCATCTGGGCTACTTACATACCTTGGCTATTGTAAGTAGTGCAGCAGTGAACAAGGATGCACACAATGCTTTTACAGTATCCTGATGCCAAGATATTTCTTATGCATCTTTTCTTCCTCCTAACTGATGTGAAAGAAAAATGCCTAAGATAGTAGATATGTATTGATATACATATCTGAGGTAAAGTTTTAATTTTATGAGGCTAATAGCACCATGGAGAGGAAGGACAAAATTGTATAGGAATAAAGTTTGCAAATACTATTAAAATCAACTGGGTGCTGTAGTTCAGATGTTGAGTGTCCTGCAGTGTTCCACTCATTGGAGCCACGCTCAATGCCTGTGGTAAATAATGGGAGGTGGTGAAAGTTTTAAAGCTGGAACTTCTGAGAGCTTCTTAAGTCACTGGCGACCATACTTGAAGGGAATAAAAGGGACCTAGGCCTTCCACTTTTTGTCTCTTACTTTGTGGCTATGAGGTTAGGGACTGTACCCTGACACATACTTCACACCTTGACCGGGTGCCCTTCAACAGCCTGAAAGCAACAGAGCCAACCAAGAATGTATTAACAGCCTCACACACACTGTGAGCCCCTAAACCTTTGCATTAATTCATTTGTTCCAGGTGGTTCACACCTGGAGCTCAGATTACAGGCAGAGATCTGAGTATTGCAATTCAAAGCCAGTCAGGGCAGAAAATTCCATGAGACTCTGAACTCCAATTAGTCACCAAAAAGCCAGAAGTGGAGTTGTGGCTCAAGTGAATGAAAAAGCTGAGGACATTGCTCAGGCCCTGAGTTCAAGCTCCAGTATGGACCAAAAGTTTTGTTTTTAAAGTTCATTTGTTACAGTACTGGAATATTTATTAACTAATAATAATTATTATTAATTTGTTAAGACTCCAAACTAAACAATTATAAATTGAGACATTCGTTGTAATCTCCATAGCAACTACTGAGACAAAAACTCTAGGAATAGTGAAAGAAATGAGAAGGGCATTATGGTAGTATTTGAGTACATTTAACACTGAAGGAGGCAGTAATAAAGAAATTATAAGTCAATAAAAAGCCAGAAGATGCAAAATGGTAGATTGTATCACAATTGCAATCATTGCAATTTAATATTAAAATGGTAAGTTACGTCTTCTTAGAGATTTATATATATATATATATATGTATATATATAAATGAATTTCCAACACTAATCAAACAGCAAAGAAAGAGTATTCCAACTTCATTCTGTCTACAAAACACAATTTAGATTCAAACCAAAAATAGGCTGAAAACAAATAGATGGGAAGATATGCTAGTTAAAGGAGAGCTAGAATAGATAGTAACTACACAAACTAAACTTTAAATCAGTGTCTGTTGCTACAGACCATGAATGGAATTTTCCAGTGATGTAAGGTACATATATCACAAATACCTAACTTTACCAAATCTTACATAGCTAAACAAAGCACCAGAATACATGAAGCAAAAACTGACAAAATTGAAGGGATAAATAAAAAAATAAAGAACTATAGTTGAAAACTTTAGTGCAACACTTCTGATGAGGTTTAGAAAGAAATAGACAAAAGAAAAAATAATAGATGACTTAAATAACCTTATACAATAACTACATGCAAAAAGCATCTGTAAATTCCACAACTAAAATAGAAGAATACATATTACTTCCATATGCATACAAAAATTTCTCCAAGATACAATATGGTATGCATGAAAGAAGTCTGAAGTTTTTTCAAATAGCAGAAATTGTACAAAGAATTGTCATGTCATACAATGAAATGAAATTCAAAATTTGTAACAAGGAAATTTAAAAAATATGGACACACACATTCATAAACAGCCAATAAATCAAACAAATCCTAAAGGCAACTAGGAAGTAATTAAGAAAGTTATCAAAATATAATACATTTAAATTTTTAAAATAACTACAGGAGGCTGTACAGGTTAAACATAGATTTAAAGATATAGATATAGATATAGCTCTATCTATCTATCGATATCTATCTAGATATAGGTATATATCTAGATATATCGAGAGAGAGAGAGAGAGAGGGAAAAATCTTAGCTAGGTATGGTGGCTTACACTTAAAATGCTAGCTTTAGCTTAAGCCAGGCACCAGTGGCTCACACCTGTAATCCTAATTCAGGAGGCTGAGATCTGAGGATCAGGGTTCAAAGCCAACTGAGGCAGGAACATCTATCAGACTCTTATCTCCAGTTAACCACCAGAAAACCCAAAATGTAGCTGTGGCTCAAGTGGGAAAGTGCTAGACTTGAGCACAAAACCTCAGGGACAGCTCCCAGTCAGGCAGGAAAGTATGTGAGATGCTTATCTGTGGATCAAAGTGATACTGAGTGAAGAAGCTTAGAGACAGCACCTAGGATCCAAGTTCAAGCCCCAGTACAAAAAAAAAAAAAATCCTAGCGTATCTAGAGGCTGAAAGCAGCAGGGCCATGATTCAAGTCCAGCCTAGGCAAAAAGTTTGCAAGCTCGCATCTTAACCATTAAAAAGCTGACACGGTGTTCTGTCATTCCAGTTAGATAAGGCTGTGGTCTCAGCCATCCCAAGCAAAAAAATATGAGAACCTATTGCAAACATAACAAAAGTAAAAAGGTTTTAGGGCTGTTACAAGTGATACAGTGAACAAAGGCTTGTATAGCGTGTAAATGGACTTTAAGTTGTATGCTGGACAGCCATATTTTGGTAATATTTCACTGAGACATTCTGCAATAAATATTCTAGAGATTCTAAAACAAAACTATGATTGGTATATGGAAGAAGGAAATTCACCTTGAAATTGAATTTGCATATCAAATTCCTCTTGTAGATTAACTTTGCATAGATTAATAAACATCTGGAGGTGATATAATGCTCTTAGTTGTAAGATGTGCATCTTTTGCCATTTTAATATTTCTGAAACTGGATGTGTTACCCAAATCAGTGAGCATGCTGGGTGCCAATGGCTCCATGGTTCATAGCCAGCCTAAGAAGACAAAAACAAATCATTTAACTAGGGATACAAGTGGATGCATTGCAACAATGAGATGTACAAGTCATTATGTCGAAAAACAAACTTTGGTGGGGGGGAGGATCGAGTGGGGTGAGGTAGGGGAAGTATGGGAAGGGATGGGAAGGGGAAACAAAGAGGAGGCAACAATGCTTGATAAGAAATATACTTGTTATCTTGCCCATGTAATTGTAACTCCTCTGTACGGTATTTTCACAATTAATAAAAAAAAAAGAAGACAAATCTGAGAGACCCTTATCTCCAATTAATTGACAAAAGGCAAGAACCGGAGGTGATGCTCAAGTCATAGAGCATCAGCCATTAGTGGAAAAGGACAAGGGAAAGCCTGAAGTATATGGCAGTGTTTCTCTACCTCAGCCACACCCTCAAGGGCATCCATCATAAGAAGAATCTGTCATCTCCCAAATTCCAGCAGCTCTGAAGTGGGGAAGGACTGGAGAGGTCAACAGAACTGGAGTGAGTGAATCTGGGCTGTGCTTTGTCACAAGTAAATCAATTACCTCAGCAGTGCTATACCAAGTATTGATGAAGTATAAATTAACTTAAAACAAAGCCCTAGTCTGTTATGAAACTAGTGAGGCCCATATTGCATTACATTAGAGTCAGCTCTTTGGGATACACTTAATTGCCGGAATGTGAATTCCTTCAGACTACAGATAACTGTACCATATGGTAATAAAGCGATTATTTTTAACTTGGAAATTGGTCATAACAATTCTTACCAATTGGTCATCATAACCATAAAAAGAGCTATAAGATGGCCCCAATCTAGCCTGGGAAACTGAGCACAATAAATCAGTGATAGATGGAGTTACTTGGAACTAAACACTGGAGATTGTCAACCGAAGTAAAATTTGAGTTCTAGTTTATCTGCTATCAAGCTGCTGTTTTTTATAATAGTTAGTCAGCAGCTTCAGCTGCTGAAGTTTTCCCACGAAATGATATTATAATTGGTTGGATAATTGGGAGTTGTGTTCCTGACCAAGGACTCGGAAGCAAGTAAATCATAGATGTAACCAACAATATGTCATACAAGGAAGATACAACCACAATAAACCTCCAAAAATCATCCGAACTAGTAAAATTATGATCACAGTCCCATAAAATGGACACGATTTTACAAATAACACATAAAGTACAGATCTAAATGTATCATAAATTTGGCCAATATAAAACCTAAGAGAAAGTTCTCTCTTAGAAACACTGAATTAAGACTTTTGTAACATACTGCATAAGGCTCTAGTTCTTCACAAAAAGAAAAGCAAACTGTCATAGGAAGTTTAACCAATGCATTTTTTATTCCTCAGTAAATTCCACTGCTATAAATTTGTCAAATATTGAAATGTAAGACATTGAGATAAATTGCTTAGGACAAAACACCAACATATATTTAATTTAAACTCTCAAGTTTCTCCTCTGTCTACATTTATGATTGGCCAGCTCCAGGAATGTGATTAGAAACATGCAGTCATTTGCACACGTGCATGCGCATGCACGTGGGCGCACACACACACACACACACACACACACACACACACACACACACACCATGTGCATGCACATCCCATCTCCCTCCCTTCTAACCAAGTCATCATCAAACCATGAGGATGAGAAGTTGCAGCAAGAAAACTCCCCTACTTCCTGTTTTGTTGACAAAGCATGACCTTGCAGAACATCTGTTGAAATTGGCATTATTGCATGTGGGAGTGCTACAAAGCAGAGGTCAGGAGTGTTGATATACATCCTACAATGCCCTCCTGTGCAGTCTCTACAACAAATACTTATCCAGTCCCAAAAGTAACAGTACTACATGTAAGGGACTCATTCTAAAAAATAGTTGTATTATAGAAAAAGATGTAGATTTGTCCCTACATCTTTCTTAAATAATTCTTGGTCATCTATTTTATTGTCCAACAGGCAGTACCACTTAACAGCCCCACTACACTCTAAAGAAAGTAGGTAACTTGAGGAAACTGGTCACCATTATAATTTTAGACTGGCATTTGGCACATTAAATGATGGTATAAGAAATACGTGTTAAATAAATGAATAAATGGTTAAAAGGAGGGACAAAGCCTAAGAAAAACAGAACAAATCTGAGAAAAGGAGGAAGAAGTAATAGCTTTGTTCTAGGGCAAAGCATGCTAAATTTTGGTGAATCCATTTTGTAGTCTCCTGGAAATCAGCAGGTACAAGTTCAGTTAATATGTATTGTTTACCAGTTATCATTAATTGTTCATTGGTTTTAACTCATTATATATCTAGTAATTAAACATCTTAAATTACTTTCAGCAATCACTATAAGTGTATACAAACTTTATTTTAACTCTGAGATTTTGAGGAAAAAAGGAAATTAGGAGATGGTAAAGGAATCATGAAGGAGGAGTAATATCAAGGTATATTCAAAAAAGAAACATCCTAGATCAGACAAAATCATGCCCTCTGACATATTTAATAAGAGTGAAAGTATGTTTCCTGCCCTAGTGAAGGGGAAGGAGATAGCGAGAGGAAAAAATACAGGCATATTAATAAAACAAACTAATTTTAGCACTTACCATTGTAACTCTGAGTTGGTATTTCATTCTTTGCCACTGTAGTTTTAATTGCTATTAATTATAAATATTTTACTTCTATAATTTTCTTTCTAAATGTCATTATACTCCTCTCTTTTTCTTTCCCTCTGCATCCTGACACATTTTATAGATATAGATTGACTTTCAAGTTTCTACCTCATTATGAAAATGGTCCATATTTATACAGATAGGAATCTCAGCATCTCTCACACTCAACCTGTGATAATAAGTTAACTCTTTTATGTAGACAGCAATTACCAACCTATATTCATAATTCTTTTTTTGGGGGGGAGGAGTCTGGTCGTGGGGCCTGAACTCTGGGCCTGGGCGCTGTCCCTCAGCTCTTCAGCTCAAGGCTAGCGCTCTACCGCTTGAGCCACAGCACCACTTTTGGCTTTTTTTCTTTTTGCTTATGTGGTGCTGAGGAATCAAACCCAGGGCTTCAGGTATGCAAGGCAAGCACTCTACCACTGAGCCACCTTCCCAGCCCCTATATTCATAATTCTTGCTGTGCTCTAAGAGTGAATCTTCCCAGACCAGGTATCTTGCCTTCCTTCTTTTATTTTAACAAGTCTGTCATCCTGGGTCCTAATCTTCCATCTCCAACTTGATCTACATTTCTTGTTAAGAGTCTGATTGCTTCCTGTATCAGGTTTTTCATGTATATTCAGTAGACACTACCAAATCCTCCTCTGTGGGCTAGCAGGCCTTTGTAGTATACGTTCCACTTCTGAGAGAGAGAGAAAGAAAGAGAGAGAGAGAGAGAGAGCCTACATCCAGGTTAATATAGTAAAAATCTGGATTGAATCGCAGTTTTCCAACTCTGGACACAATCTCTGTCTTCTCCAGGTTCCAATGAGGAAAATGAAAAGCGAATTAGCCTGTTGAACCTCAAACCAAGGATTCAGCCAGTAATGTGAGCATGTCCCTGGAAGGCCCCCTTCGGTGGGGCCCTGTCTCACAGATTTGCTGTCTTTAGACTCAGACACCCTATCTGTAAAGGCCACCACTCTGTAGGAATTTTGTACAGATTTCACTTCTTCTGAACACCTTCCTGATAAAGTCACAAGGTGAGTCCAAACTACCTCGTATCCTTGGCGCCAATTTGCTAGGAAGGTGCCAGAACAACCAGACAAGTCATCCAGTTGAAATATTTCGCGAGGTCTCTGGAAACAGGTACTAATGAGCAAACAGAATCACAGCTGGAGTTACACAGAGAGGACAGCTAAGCAAAGGCCACCATCGGGAAACGAGGCGTTTCCAGAGGGTAAGGGGAGGCTGCCCCGCTCCATCGGTCATCTTTGGGGTGTCTTCCACTTGACGATCACATCTAGCCATCGACTCCAGCTTCCCCGAGGGAAGCGTTTGCAGTCGGTGCGCACTGGCCCACTGCCCAGGGCAGGAGCTGAGCGAGGCCTGAGCGGCCTCCTAAGTCAGAGACAGGCTGAGCCACACGCTGTCTGGACAAGGCATGCTCAGACCCAATACGGGGCGCCCAGCGGTGTGATGGGTCATCGAGTCCTGCCCGGCCTTCCAGACCTCAGCTTGTTCTCGGCAGAGCTTTGATCCAGGTGAACTGAGAAGGAACTGTTGATTTTAGAAATGGGTAGAGCTATAGTTCTGCCACAACCGATCATGTCTCCTTTCTTTGACTTAATACAATGATATTATTACGCTCGCAGATTACGTTCCTTGAAGAAAAATACAGGAGAATAAAGTGGGGGGTGGTACCATAAATAACAACCCAGACACCAGCTTGAGGGCATTGTAGATATTCTATTCTGAAGATGTTCTCTGATATGTGATAGCTCAGCGGTAGACTCATGAAGCTGGGCACTGGTGTTTCATACTTGTCATCCCAGATAAACACCAGCCTGAGATCAAGAGAATCAAGCTTCCACTCCAACCTGGGCAGAAAAGTCCCTAAGGTTCCATGTCAATCTGTGCTGGCACACATCGGCATCCCAGCCACATTAGAGGCCTAAAATTAAAATAGGTAGATCTTGGTCCCAGCACATACCTAGGCAGGAAGTGAGATCTAATCTCAAAAATAATCAGCACCAAAAAAGGGCTGGTGGTGTGTGACTCAGTGGTAAAGTGCCAACCCAGCAAACTTGAGACCCTGGGTTCAAACTCCAGAACTTCCATTAAAAAAAAAATGACCTGAAATCACACAAATGTAGAGTCATTAGAAAAATAAAATATAACATACATACAAAAAAGTAAATGCATATGTAATTGTACACACCAGTAAAATAATAGTACTTTAAGCATCTTTTTCTTTCTTTTTTACTTTCCCCTTGAGACAGAGTGCTGCTCTACTGCCCAGGCTGGTGTTTAACTCATGAACTCGGGAGATCTTCCTGCCTCAGTCTCCAGAATGGCTGACAGTTTGTTCTTTACCAACCCAGAGTAGATTTTATAGCCACGAGTATCTCCTTTTAACTTTCTTGTCTCACAGTACTAGACTGTGACATTAAACTTGAATCTCCCAATGTTGATTATGACTATATTAGAACATTGATGTAATGAAATTAAACTTCAAATCTTTCAAAACTTAGTCAACCCCTTTATTATGTATTGCTGAGAAGAATTCTTATAGTAATATATTTTACTAACTACTTCTTTATTTCACAAATTAGATACAAATACTTTGATGGAGAAAAATGTTTTATTCGGAAGGTATTCCTATTTTAAGGCTTTTGATATAATTGACCAAATTGCTCCCTGATTTTTTTGAAAATGTCTTTCTTTTCTTATACGTTGTCTAACATTATACACAATTCATTTCAAATATGCCTATTTGATAGAATAAAGTGATATATTGTTAATGTATTAATTTGTATTACTGCAGTTACTGGAAGCTTTTTCTAATACTTATGCTCCAAATGTTTAAATGGCTTTTCCTGGTGATGCATTTTTAGGCTTGGGTTGGATGTGAGTCTTTAGCTTACTGATTGGTATAACATATATGTTATACAAAAATAAATTCACCACTTACTTTTAAATGTGTTGAAACTATGAAGTAATAAAACTAGACTTCTACTTACTAGTACTGAGCTCAAAGGTGAGTATGGAGTCTATTTTAAGATTAATAAGTTATCACAGTCTTCTCGCTCCTGTACCTCAGGTCTGCTGAAGATGATGTTTGATTAGGCATGCTGGATGACAGCTGCAAAACACAGCATGTCTTAGGCATTGTCCACACCTTCTGCCCACAGCTCTGAGTTAAAGGTCCCATCCAAACCTGCCTAATGGATTCGTGAAGGAACTGTGTTGTTGAGTCAGCTGTGCAATGGAAGAGCAACAATACCTGCTTCATCATGTATTTTGTGAGCATTAGATGAAGCCATGCATATAAAACTGGCAGTAGTTAAAGGCTAACTACATTTATGCAGCACTTTACAAGCATAGCACTCGATATAGGGAGAGCTCACTAGTATTGTCTATGTAAACCTCCTGTTATTCATGGGCTCTATCTATCTAATAATTACAATCAGGAATCCAGATCCCAGGGAGGTAAGAGTTATATTAGGCACCATTACTTATAGATGTTTGTTTCCATGATGTTGACTTTTGTCTGGAAATAAAACAATCGGTACCTTAAGTCAGGATGTTGATACATTTCTAAGCGGAGAGCATGAAGAGTCATTGGCCTGTTCATCAAAGGCCTAAGAATCCAGTTCTATAGATGTCTCTGGATCCAAAACCCAAGACCTCATTCTCACAGTTCTATAGATTCAAACTCACATATAGGACCAATATTTCTCCAAGTCACATATTTCAACATCCCACCATGAACTCAAGCCCCCATCCCATTGCATAGAAAATGAAGCATCGAGAGGAATCCCTAAGTGCTGAGTCCTACAAGGCTTGCACAGCTTGGAGCTGAATATATTGCTATTTCCTTTCTCAACTCCAAATTCTGTAGCATGATGCTGGAGGTGTAACTCATGGGGAAGAACTTACTGATGATATGCAAAGCTCTAAGTTTTACCCACAATACTCCCTCTCTCTCCATAGATAGATAGCTGGATAGACAGATAGATAATGTATGTTTGTATATATATATACATATGTACATATGTGTAGATATGTGCATATATATTTTTATACAGCCATCAATGTGTTTACTCTATAGATCTTCTTTTTCCTACAGTATTTACTTGTTTCTCAGTGACTCAGAACCATAAATATTGTTCTTGTTGTTGTTGTACCTTCTCACACTCCACATTTATTTCAGTCTGAGATTTACAATTTTTTATAGTCAATGTCTGCCATTAGTCTTAGGTTTTTTTATTGCTGAGGATGAAGCCATGGTCTTATGCATACTAGACAAGTAATCTACCACCAAGCCACCCCTAGACATATTATCAATCCTCCGACCAAGATTTCCTCAGTGCTTTCTGATTGAGAATGAAGATTTTTCTCTTTAGATTATCTTGGTGATGAGCTCAGAGTAAAGACTGCGTGGCAATGGGTTGTTCAAATGTGTTGTGTTATATTGCTCGATATAATCCTTAGGTCACATTCTTAAATTTCTTGAAAGTTGAAAGTGTGGCTTCAGTGGTAGAGCACATGCTAGCCAGCAGAAAGTGCTGGGTTTAATTCCACCGTACTGACAAAAAAGAAAACCGATAAGAAAATGCTTTCCACTATTTCCTTGCTGTACTGGAGCAAGGTGCTGGTCGCTCACACCTATAATCTTAGCTACTCAAGGTGCTGGTCGCTCACACCTATAATCTTAGCTACTCAGGAAGTTGAGATCTGAGGACTGTAGTTCAAAGCCAGCCTGGACAGAAAAGTCTGTGAGACTCTTATCTCCAATAAATTACTCAGAAAAAAAGCTACAAGTGGTACTGTGGCTCAAGTGATAGAGTGTTACCCTTGAGCAAAAGTAGCTCAGATCCTGAGTTTAAGCCCCAGAACCGGCACACATACAAAAACTATAATAATAAACACTGGAGACAAACAGTGAGTTATTGCTGCACATTAACGAGAAGGCCACTGAAATACACCCTTTAAATGAATTTAAGTGGTAACATTTGGTGCCATAGTTTCGATGCCAAGGTTGTGCTTGAATTAGGTACATAGTCTGAGCAAGGGCCACAGTTTCTTGGCCATCACAGAACATGTGTTCTAGAAGGAAGGGCCAAACATCAAGGGGGTTATACTAAGAATAGATACAATGAAGGAAAACTTGAAAGGGGAAAGAGAACATTTCTGTTACTTACCACCCTGAAATGTAAATAAGGTAGTCAGTATTCATGAAACTTGCTTCATTTTCACTTGGCATCTTTTCACCAATCTTTACTTGCCCTTCTGATGTGTGGTGACAAAATTCAATTTCTAAACTATAACCAAAAGGTCAGAACATTGTAAATCAATAAGGAATTGTTTCTTCTTGTATACTGTACTGGGAGTTGGCATTTCTGCTTAAAAATGAAAGTTGTCATCTTTGTGATATAAATGACTAAAGTAAAAAGTTTTATTTGATGGAATTTGTTCAATGGGAGTTTTAGTGACACCTATGCTCATTAGAACTTTCAAGTATTTGTGATTGAATCTATCATCGAAAACTTCTCCAATAAGACTTTTCTTTATAACTCAATTTCTCACATTATGAATTTACCATTTTTATCATCAGTTCAGTCAAAAGTGATGCAATGACACTAAAAATATCCTTATCCAGGGTTACACAGGCCAAAAGATCTAATAAAATAGAGTTAGAATGTCTGAAGCATTTTGTATTAAATTTACATGTTTGTGTTCTACTGAATAAATGCCCAGAAGCTGGATTGTTGGGTCATAGGGAAGCTCTATGTTTAGTCTTGAGGAACCTCCTTCGATTTGAATTACGACCATTTTAAGATAGATGGACTTGTTTTTTTATTATTATTGTATCTATTTTCTCTGTTATGTCTACTTGTATCCATTGCTAGTAATCTACTGTGGTATTAAACATTTGTTTAATCAACATTCAGTCATCTTAAGAGGTTCAGGCAAAGCCCCATTAACACTACCAGTGCAACCATGTTCACTGCAGCATTGTTTACCATAGTCAACATATGGAATCAGCCCAGATGTCCCTCAATGGATGAATAGATCAAAAAGAATGTAGCATATACACAGATGAATTTCTATTCATCCATCAGAAAGAATTATCCTGTACCTTTTATAAGGAAATGGAAAGACTTGAAAAAATTATATTAAGTGAAGTAAGCCAGACCCAAAGATACATAGGTTGCATGATTTCCCTCATCTGTGGTAACCAGAAAGTGTCTATAGTTCTACAATAATGAAAAATAATAATAAAAAATATACATGGGGGCATGATAAATTATACAGGTCTCTAAGCATTTACACACAGTGATGCCAAAAGAAGATATTCTTAGGAGAGGAAGACAAAAGTGCAATACCTATGTGCATCTGATCATATAAAATAAAATGTATTGAAATGAGCCCCAGGAAATGGAAACGAGGGTTTTTTTTTCCTTTGCTGTTGTTTGTCTTTTCTTTTCTTTTTGTCTTATTTGTTCATTTATCTGTCTTTGATCACAGAAATGGTAGAAAAAGTGTGAACAAATGCAGCAGCATTACTCACTAGACTAGAAAATGAACTATACAACTTGTGGATGAGGATAGAAGGGAGAAATTGGGAGAGAGCAAGGGAAGGGGTAACATTGTCCTAAAAGAAATGTACTCTTTACCTGACCTATGTAACTGTAACCCCTATCTACATCGCCTTTACAATAACAATAAAAAGTGAATTAAAAAGAAAAAAACCTATGTGTTAGTAAAACTAGACTGTATTGTTTTATGCTAAACCCAGATACTGGTATTATGGAAGAATAGAATAAGACATCACTAAGATTCCAAGGAAGGAATTGTTTTCTGATATCAATATATGGGTATTTCCTCCCATAATCCTAATCCCCCATCTTCTACATGATGTTAATATCATTAGGCTTCAACTGCCAAAAGACTTTTATTGTAGGAACATATACATGAAATTCACAATTTAGTCATTTTAAGGGTGCAATTCAGTGCCTTTGAGTACATGCAGACTGCTATATTACAATCTATTTTCATAATTTATTTTTTGCTGGTACCAGGGTTTGAACTCAGGAACTTGAACTCAGGATACTTGCTTAGCTGGTACTCTACAACTTGTCTCTAGCCTTGATTTTTGCTAGTTACTTTTGACCTGGAATCTCTTGGACTTTTCTGTCCAGGGTTGGCTTTGAGCTGTCATTGTGATCCCCTGATACCAGCCTCCTGAATAGCTAGAATTACAGCCATAAGCTTCTAGCACCCAGCTATCATGTTCTTTAATCCTTCCAGATCAAGTTCTATGCCATTAAAAAATAGCTTCCCATTCCTCTGTCTTTTCAGTTTCTGTCAACCATTTTTCCTTTCTAATGCTATGAATGAACTATCCTATTATTTGACAGATTTTTTTCATTGCAACACAAGTAGCCTAAGAGTATTTTAATCATATTTCTATTACATTTAAGTTGTCCATTTAACTAATAAGTTTATAAGCACAATGCATCATGATCTGTGTCACCCCTTTCATCGTTTCCATCACCTCTCCCAACTCCACCACCCTCCTCAATTTTCTCTTTCATAAGATATGCATTGAACATTCTGGCTGCATTTCCCCCTGCAAACCTACCACTTCCTCTCTTAACTCCTCTATTTTCCTCCCCTTGACTCTCCCCCACCTACTTTCACGTGCCTAAGTTTTAATCAAGTAAAATGCTATTATTTAAATGACAGGATCCAACAGCATCAGCATATATACAAAGACCTCATGGCTTGGTAGCAATTCCAATCCAAGCTCTGGTGTGATGGGAGCCTGCCTGCTTGGCAAACACAAAGCCCCTTTATTCTCCTCTTTAGATGATTCCTAAACCATCTCCCTGGCGTTTTGGGCTCTGCTTATATACATATACGCTACACATTTCTGATGGTGCAAAGTCAGTCGTAAAAACATCTACAGTACTTGCTTTAAAAGTACTCACTGCCATTTAACTGTAAACAGACTTGTAATATGGCAGTAAAAACTCATGAGTCGCTGAAAGGGGCTGTAATAAAGTCATAATGATTGTTAGCACAAACATTGCCAGAGTGGCCAAGGATGACTGGCTGGCTGTGGAAGATGGCATGCATGACCTATGCCAAGCAAAACCTGGGCTGGGCTGGGCTGGGCTGGGCTGGGACCCTCTGGGTTTGCCTTCCAGAGGCTCATCTTTCTTGCTAGTGTCAGTGTCCACACACACCCAGCACGAATAGAGTCACGATAGTTCCACAAAGGACATGATGCCAATCTTGCCTAGTTACTAGAGATAGAAGACACAGCTTCAAGATGCTCAAGTCTCTTGAGCAATAGTGATCTTACCTCCTCCTTTTTTTTCAGAAAGATTGGGGACAACACTTGGAATCAAGACTGTTTCATACTAACAGCAATTCCTACTGAAAGGGCATGGAGCCAGCCCTTGCCTTGTGTATGGCAAGAGACTGCTGTTCCTTTCCTATCTACAGGGATTGCTAGGGAGCAGATCTGACCAGGGGAAACAGGCCTTCTGATTTCACTTTCATCCTGAGGTACAAGGAGACTATCATCAAAGGTGGCTCGGGGCTGAGGGTAACCCGGCCGTCAACAGGCCTCTGAACAGGCTTCTAAAAGTGGCCAAGGCAAACCAGACAGGAATGTGAGCAAAAGCCATGCCCTTTCCAAGCCCATTGTCCTCTTCGTCCCCTGGTCTCCTTGTCCCCTTGTCTGAGGTCACTTTCCAGCATTCCCTGTGCAGGGAAGGGAGTGGAGGAAGTGTTCTCTGAGTACAGTATTTTCACTAAAGCATTTGTAGGTTTCCAGGAACTCAAGACACAGCTCTCTAGCCCTTCAGGAGGACATTTTGGTCAAGTAAATGGTCTTCCCAGAGTAGCTTGGCCAAGGCCTCAGAAATGAACCCCAAGATAAGGACACAAATGGTTTTTTTCCCTTGCTTGTTATTGTTTCTAACGTATTTATAAGTACCATGTGACTTTTTTTGTTGCTTTGTATGTCCCTCCCCCACGGTGTAACCCCTCTTTTCACTGTATTGGATGTTGATATAATTTGGGGAGGGGAAGGGAAAAAACAAAATGTTTAAATAGGGATACAGGTGGACCCACTGCAACAATGAGATGTACAAGACACTATGTTGAAAAATGAACTTTACAATTTAGGCAGGGGGGCGTTGGGGAGGGTGGAGTGTAGTTGTGGAGATGGGAGGGAAGGGATAATAGGGGAAAAACAAAGGAGAAGGCAACAATGTTTGATAAGAGATGTACTCATTATCTTGTTCATGTAACTGTAACACCTCTGTAGAGTATTTTCACAATAAAAAATCTTAAAAAATAAATTAAGCCTTTCAGTTTTCAAAGGCAAAGAAAGAAAGAAAGAATCAGACCCAAGAATCCATTTCATTTTTTTTCTTTTGTTTTGTTTTTTGATCGGTCATGGGGCTTGAACTCTGGGCCTGGGCGCTGTCCCTGCACTCTTCAGCTCAAGATGAGCACTCTACTGCTTGAGCTACAGCACCACTTCCAGTTTCCTAGTGGTTTATTGGAGATAAGAGTCTCACAGACTTTCCTGCTTGGGCTGACTTTGAACCTTGATCCTCAGATCTCAGCCTCCTGCGTAGCTAGGATTATAGGCGTGAGCCACTGGCACCTGGCCTAAGAATTCATTTCTTTTAGCCTGGCTTAGACTTCCAAAAATCAATAGAGATACCCAGATCATGAAAGCCAACTTGAAAAATATCATTTATATGAGATTTTTATTATTAATTGGTATTAATAATAATTGTATTGTTAGATAATATTGTTTTCTTTTTAATTAATACTATTATTAGCACTAAATTGTCTTAATGAAACAACAGGCCAACAACATGCTTACTGACTACTTCTCTGTAGCTCCATGTATTTTTTTTCTTTTGAGAAAAGAGGAAAAATATCTGGTTTATAAACATTTTGGCCACAGACTGTGTTGTTTTACATGATTGCAAGTTTCTCTCTGATGTTGAATTCATGGGAACACTAGTCTGATCACTCACATATTGGGCACTATTTTCTCAGAAGGACAAACAGGTACTTATTTGTTTGCAAAAATGTTCCTGGGCCATAGGAGTCTGCAGCAAGGCTGGTGAGTCAGAATAATGATACTGGATTTTAACCAGGCAATCTTCACCCTTCTGCTCCCATCATTTGAGATCTGGGTTGGTGTTTATTTTCATACTCCTTTTTTTCTGACATTATAGTGCAAAATGGCCAGTAGATGCCTCTCATATCATGATAACGGTTTTGAGATTCTAGAGTTGTCTTAAATATCCAATACCTCTGTCCACATTTAGCATTTGTGAACTAGTTCAAGGAATTTTAAAGACTGAAATCCAACTTATCCCAATCAGAAACCAGATCTAGTCTGGATTTTTCTTGATTTTGTTTGTGCTCTTTCTCAATTCTGTGTCTGATTTATTATTCCTTAGCATCCTTTGCTTTGATAGCTGTGTGCCAAGAAAACCACAAGTTTAATGTGGACATGGAGTGCTTTGTGATGCTCTGCCTGAAGATAGCTGTAAATCAAGGCCAGTTTGGCATCTCATTCAGCAAGAACTGACCTTCCACCGTGCCTTGGGGAAGGCCTACATGGATATACGCAACTTCTCTATTACTTTAGGACCATGATTGGTAACTACTGTTTAAAAGATTATCCTCTTGAGAAGAAAAGATAGAAGCTAGCCTTCTGGACAATCACCAAAAACAGAACTAAGCAGCATAGACCAACAAGAAATGACCAGAGGGTCTTGATGAGACACAGGGAGATTTCAGACCAGTCAGGACAGTCATTATTGTCCTTCTTTGTCCCACTAATTAACCTCCTCAGCCCTGGCAATGGTCCTTAAATCCTCTGTTGTTCTAATCCTTTGCCAACAAGTTCTGCTTAGATTTCATGCAAGCGCTGTGAGTCATGGCTTCTCTGTGATGGAGCTTCTTACAACCAACCATAGTATGAATCACAAGATGAAAACTCTCAAACCACAACCTGAGAGTTGGAAGTCATTGCCCTACACCTAGCTCCTCGCGATCCAGAAATACTCAAACAAAATTAGATACTCCTTATAAGTTCAATGGACCAAACATCACCAGCAGACTTACTATCTGATCTATTTGCTTTCAATTACCTTGTATTTTTAATTACATGTGCTTTTGAAGACCAGTTAAAATCCTTTGGGAGGAAATCACAGGTAGCTCAATCACTTCATAACTGAAAACTAAATGAGGTGCCATTTGTCTTGTGAGGCTTCTTCACAACCTCCAGCCTGGCATCCATACTCCAGTGACTTTGTGGACTCTATTATCCTCCTCAGTTACTTGTGGAAACAAGATTTTTTTGAGCACAGATACTGGACATCTTCACATTTCTTCACCAGTCTTTTCAAGGTACACTGGTAGCCACCTACCCAGCTCCTACTGACTATACTCCGTGGTATCTGTGTGTGTGTGTGTTTGTGTGTGTGTGTGTGTGTGTGTGTGTTGGGATTTAAACTCAGGGCCTGGGCACTGTACCTGAACATTTTGCTCAAGGCTAGCATTCTACCACTTGAGCCACAGTGCCATTTCCAGCTTTTTGGTGGTTAATTGGAGATAAGAGTCTCACAGACTTTCTTGCTGGGACTGGCTTTGTTTAAATTTTGATCTTCAGATCTCAGCCTCTTGAGTAGCTAAGATTATGGGCATGAACCACTCTTGACTATGTTTTGGGTCACAAATGATCTGTGTTCCTAGCTGGGCAGGGAGGTAGAAGTGACTTCAGAGCTCAACTGGTGTGAAAGCCAATTTTGTCCTACAACTTCTTTGCTCACCACAGCCCTCAGCCTTCAAAATTAGACTATCTTAGAGAGGTTCAGAGATCTTTCCAGAGTGGTAGATCATTGTCAATTGTTCAGACAAGGGACTTTGCCATTCCTCATTGTGAAAGAGAAAGCGCAAACTGAATGGGAGGGTTAGAGATGGCTTCTGTGGGAGACTACTGCTATCTGGCACCTCCATGAGCTGGACAATGTAAGACAATTATAGATGGGGAAGGATACTTAATAAAAGTTGTATAGGCAATGCATTTGTGGATATGTGCATTCGACCTTGTCTATGTGGTTTGAGCTCACAATATTATATGAATTATATGAATTCGTATGTTTCTCATTATACATATACAGAGTTGTATAGTATATACACAAATGTATCAGCCACAGTGTTGTCTAAGCAAGGGAGGACTACAATGGTGTAACTCCTTTGAACAACTAACAGTTTAACAAAATAAACACCAGGCATGATGGAGTATGCGTTATCTGGAGGTAAAGAGGGTGACGGTAAGGGTAGCAGACCAATAGAGAGGAAGGATGGATGAATGCAGTCATAATATTCAGTGCCCATATGTGAAAATGGAAGCAGGTAAGTGAAGAGGATTGGTGGCGTTGGGAGAGATGGGGGAGGATGGTGGAAGGGGTTGACATTGTCCTCAGAAACTGAAATGTTGAATCGGAACACCTTCGTGCAACTGCTTGAAGATAATGAAAGTAAAGCCATACAAACAAAAATAAAAACATGAGCCAGCTTTCCAAAGATGGAAGGCTCAAGATGTCTTCCCACAGTCTCTCCAGTGCTTTGTTGAGGAAATCTTGGAGCAGAACTTAACATAAAGGAGGTGATAGTTTGGGGGGGGGAGCACTGAACCAGAGTAAGACAGAACAAGCCTACCCACCCCTCGGCAGGGCCCGGAGTGGCCTCTTTCTCTGCCCCAGGCTTCTGCTGATATTAAAGCTCCAGCCGCTCTTTGTCTTTGTAAACAAGCTTAATTTATACTTCGGAGCAGGCTGATGTGTGAAGGTGTACGTATGCCATGGGCTAAGGAAGCCGTGGCAGGTTAAAAATGACTCAATTTCCTGGCCCTTTCCAGCTTTGTGTCACCTTCCTTAATGGCATTTCAGCATGGACAGATTTGTTTTTCTCTTTCTCTCCCTTTAAATTAAATATACAGTGAATGTGTTGTGCTTAATTTCCTTAAGAAAATGTGTGTTGCATGGGCGAAATGCTAAAAAAAAGAAAAGAAAAGAAAAAGAAAGAAAGAATTAGTAAAAGGAAGCTGGAAGCTTATAAAAACTATGTCACGTGTGCAAGAGTCGTTTGAGTTAGCTTTTTGGAGCCTTTCTATTCTCCCGGGAATACTCATAATGCAGTCTTATGAGTTTTGTTTGTTGTTATACTTTTCCCTTTATTCTTGCTTCTTACCTCCAGAGTCGCTTGTCTTTTTATATGCTTCTCAGAGGTATACTGCTGACACAATAGCCCCAAGCAAGGAGTCTCTGGAGCCACTTCTGTTCCATGGCCGTAATTACAATCACAGGATGCATTTATAGCACTAGGGTGAGGAGGGGAGCAGGAAGGAGAGAACCAGCTCCGCCTGGCTCCCAAGAATGGTGCCTCATGCTCTGCCACACAGAGACTCCCTGACTGAGGCTTTGGGCTGCTAAAAATCATGGACAGGGATGCCCTCCATCATTGCTTGGAAAGAAAATTCCTGGCTACATACCGCTCGTGTACAAAAGGGAAAAAGAGTGGAGAAGCCCACACCACTCTTGAATCCCCATTCCACCCATATCAGGAGTTGTCAGGCTGTGGCCCTCAGGGTCCTGGGGAGCTGTAGGAATAGGATGTGGGCCATGATTGGGGACCAAGAGGAGGGAGGCCTTCAGGCATGAGGACAGAGTTGGCTCTCACTGTATCTGTGGTATATGTTCAAGTTCTAAATGGGGCTTTATTTAAATAATAATTCCTTCATTTAGCGAAAAGTTTGACTGTCCTGAGAGCAATCCATTCCTATCAAATAGGAACCATCTTCTACTCATGGTCCTGAGGCCTTGTTAAATAATGTGCACAGTTACCTTGCCCCTTAGGCGGTCATACTCTTCTTCCCTTTCCTTCTTTCCTTCCTTCCCTCCCTCCTCCCTTCCTTCCCCCCTTCCTTCCTCCTTTCTTCTTTCCCTCCCTCCTTTCCTCCCTTCCTCCCTCTCTCTCTCCCCCCTCTTCCTTCCTTTTGCTTCTTTGGTAATCCTTAGACTCATCCTCAGTCCCTGCCACCCATTTTAGGCTCTTAGTGACCCTCTGGGACCTCTCTGCTTCTGGCTGTGGCATACCCGTCTCCCCAGCCACCACAGTGGTCACTCTACAACACAGCACTGACCTCATCCCTGGGCAGCTTAGTGCCCCTTCGTATTTTGTATCTTATACTATCTCTGCTGAGATATAAGTTCCAAACACACTCATATGCACATGCACCTGTACACACGCACATACAATTTCCAGCTTTACTGATGCCTGATTAGCCATTAAAATTTTATATATTTAACATGCGTAATATAATGTTTTGATAAGTGTGTACATTGTATAAAGACTACCATCAAGCTAATTAACACAGCTCTCAGCCCTGGAGTTACAGTGTCCCTGGAGTTGCACTGGGGTGTGTTCGTGACTCTGCGTATTGTAGAACATTGAAGATCTATTCTCAGGACATATCAAGTATCATTACTAAACACAGTGTCATCAACTCTGGTCAACATATACACATTAGGTAGCTAGAATGTATCCATTGTTTAAACATTGTACCCTCTAACCAACCCCATTTCTCCTTCACTGTCACCTGAAGGCCTTGGAAACCATCTTTCTGCTCTTTATTTCCATGAGACAGACTCTTAAATTTTATATATTTTATATATATTTTTATATATATATATATTCTGTATTTGTCTTTCTGTGTCTGGATTAGTTCACTTAGCATTACATCCTCTAGGATTATCTACATTGTCTCAAATGAAACAAGACTTCCTTTTATAAGGACAAGTAATATTCCATTATGTATGTATATATATGTAGATGTGTATGAAAATATACATACACATATGTATATATACACAAATATGATATATAATCCAATTAAAATGGCCAAAGTGTTTGAGCATACATTTCTCATAACAAGATATACCAATGGAAAGTAGAAAAATATAAAATATTTTCAGAATATTAGTAAGCATCAGTATGGTGCCAATCAAAAGCACAATGGAATATCACTCCACATCAATTAGAATGGTTATCAAAAACCAATGGGTAACAATGTTGGTGCTAACATGGAGATGTGGGGATCCTCGCACATTGTTGGTGATATTCCCTGGGAAAGGGTCTTTAACAGTATGGAGGTATGACTATTATCTGTAATCCCAGCTACTCAGGAGACTAAAATTGCTTTTGAACAGTGATCCTCAGACAAATCTAGGAGACTATCTCCAATTAACCAGCAAAAAGCTGGAAGTGGAGCTGTGGCTCAAGTGGTAGAGCACTAGCCCTAAGTTCAACCCCAGAAGCAGTATGAAAAAAATATACACACACATATATATATATGTGTGTGTGTATATATATACATGCATGTGTGTGTGTGTATATATATATAGATAGATAGATAGATATAGATATATATAAAAAACATATGATCCAGAAATTCCATTTTTGGGTGGGGAGGAATCCAAAAGAAATAAAAACAATATGTCAAAGAAAAATCTACAAGCCCACATTCATTTCAGCATGCTTTATCTTAGTTAAGATAAGGAATTAACCTGTGTTTACCAAAATATTAATGGATTAAATATGTTTCATACAGACCCATGTATGTGTGTGTGTGTTTGTGTATTCTTCCTCTGTCTTTTGTAATTTGATTTTTTTGTAGTGGTTAATTTTGATTCTGAATTCTTTTCTGTTCTGTTTGTCTACTACAGATGTTTATTATATCATGGCATCTCCTACAAGTTATTAATCTGATCATTAATTTTGACATCATATAAAATGTCTACTTTTTGACTTCTTGCACATTTTTTACTAATATCCCAGTTTACATCTTTAGATAATTTTGTATCTATCAGATTATTGTAACTACAGTAATTATTAAAACATTTAACTTTAATACTGGATATAAAGTGACTTATTTGCCTCCTTACACTCTGCAGCCTGCTGCAGTCTATGGTCATATAGGGAAATGATGCTTGAGAACTACTCTTACCAGGATTCAGGTACTCAGACATAAAGCATGAGCCTTCCTGGACCTGGCTGTAGGCCTACACCAAGTCAGCAGTGGTCTGAGAAACCCTCTTCTCCTACAGAAGTAGCTCCACCGAGCACATGATTTCAACATTCCCAACTAACCATCTTCAGGAGCCCTGCAGACCACATGCTCTGAGACCATAAAATCTAGCTAAAGCCACACCCAGATAGCTTGTCCTTTTCCAGATGTTCTCTTGGCATTGAGTAGCCTGTTGGCCAGTCTACCCACGAAAGCCCATGCTCCCCCCAGCTGTAAGGCACCATGTCCAGCCCAGCCCCTCAACCTGCATCACCAGCTTCATCCATCACAATGAAGACCCAGCATGTCTGCATTTTCTTGCTGCCTTTGTGCCAAAAATAAAACCAGTCAAATCAAACACAGTCATGCAGCATTGGGCCACAGACCGCGTGTCTCCTCCTGACTGACTCTGACAGTGCAGGGGGGAAAGCATCCGAGCAAGCCCAGCTGAGAAGCAGTATGGTCTGAGCTCCAGAAACACAAGACACCCAGAAGAATCGGAGGGCTCTCAGGAGTGCAGGCAGAGCAGGATGACTTGCGCCTTCATGCCTTTCCACCTGCACTCATTTCTTCAACTGAGGCAGTGAATATTTCCTGCTTATGACATATAAATCTGCCCCATGTAGGCCTGAGGTTTATGCAACAAACCCATGTCAGGGGTCTTGGCTTAGATATTCTTGCTCACCCTATTCAATGTACCCCTAGTATCATCTCGGTGTCAATCTCACATTATTCTGTAATAGGGCTGCGAAAAACACTTGAGAGTATGCCTTCAGACATAAGGTTAAGAACGTCAACACTTCTGGGAATATGACATGGGTTGTGCCTATACATTTTTGTTGTTAGAGCATGACAAGAACTATTTGGCTATATTCTCAGTGTTTCAAGGTGATGTTGAGGCATGTCTGCTATGACTGAAAAAAAGTCGATTTACGAGTTGGTGCAGATTACTGTCTAATGCCACTTCCTCTTTGTCCTTCTAGACATCTTCTCCTCTGGCATCGTATACCCTCTGGCAATCGATTCTTTGTCAACTTAGGGCAGAGATGCATAAGGAACACAACGTGGCAAGAATAGACATCAGCATTGGTGTCATAGGTGCTCTGTTTCCAACCCAAGCATTGCCATTTCAGAGAGCAAATGAAAGGCCACACAGAGGCTGCCAATAGCTGAAGCTATGTCCGGGAGCTCAGATTCCACCATGATCTCGCTTGTTTCAAAGAACTTTCTACTCCCTATTCCAGACCCACATGCCTCTCATCTTCATTGCCCATCCTGCTGCTGCCTCCACCCCTCCACCTCCCCTTTCCTGCCCCCACACAGTGTTTTGAATCTTTTGGCATTCACTCCTATGTCCCAGTCCTTTGCTTCTTCCCCCTTGGGAAATTTGGTCTTCCACTTTGATTTCTCTAATCTAGAATACTTGGGGACTATCTATGAAAAACAAATGCTTCCTTGAGATCCTAACTGAACTTCTCAAAATCAGAATTCTTGCCGACAAAGAATCTTGCTAAAGCCCTAAATGGCACAGATTTTCTAGATTCTACCATCGCTGTCTTCACACTTTGCAATCAGTTACTGAACTCGGTGGTGGTAGTTCCAAAAAATACTTTGAATCTCTGCTAGTCACCACAACCCTGCTGCTAATGCTGTAGCAATTCAAGTCATCATCACCTCTTTCTCTGATGACTACAGTAATTCCCTAACTGGTTCCAGCTTCCAGCTTGTTCCTACTCAACATCTTCTCCAAAAGGAAAATAAAAAGTATGTATGTGTGTGTGCATGTGCATATGTGTGTGTGTGTGTGTGTGTGTGTGTGTGTGTGTTGTAAGGCATGCAACAGATCATGTCATATGGATGCTTGTATTTCCCATTCTAGCTGCCCAGCTTACTTGAAATGAACTCAAACTTTTCTTTTGGGATTTAGAATGTTCTCAATCACCTGGCCTTTGCCAAGCTCCTCAAGGTCATTGCACACCACACACCAAGTTATTGATTATATCCTCCACTTAACTCTGTCCTTCTCCAAGCCTTGAGATCCTGGCAGGTGCTATCCCTTTGGATTAGAACTAGCTGTCATTTCCTACTTACATGTCTTGTGCCCAAAGTCATAGAACATAGAAAACTCAGCTTCAAGTCCAAAGGAGGATGAAGAAAGAGGAGCTGTGGATTCAGAATCACTTCTTCTCTCCCTGGCTGTCCAAAAGTCAAGTTCTAGGAATGGACACTTTCTCTAGTGACACCTTGATTTTTTAAATAAATGCATTTTTGTGGCCTTGACCTTCAACTGTCCATTGGTCTGCAATCAACCAATGGAAGCCAGTGTGAGTAGGTTAGGAAGCCCTCTGCATACCAACAGAGGGGCATCCAGACTTGTTACTTGGGGTTAAGAATTCTGGGTACTGGCTAGCTAGTAGTTGGGAACAATGGTCTGTTATAAAGGTGCCCCATGCTAGAAAATTTTCTTATGAGAAGTCAAGCCCATCCAAATTTTAGCTCAGATCATTTTTTTCATTTACTGCTCTGTCCACACACATGCCTTTTGCTCTACTAAGTGACTCATTTCTTGATGAATTTACCTTTCTCTACACAGGATGTTTCTCCACCCACTGGAAAGAAACACATTTTTCTTCAGGGTCCAGGCTGAATTCTAGCTCACAAAACCACACTTCAAGTCTAGTCGTTCGTTCTAACAGTAGCTGAGTATTCTCTCCTCAAGATTCCAGAACATGACGCTGACCTACCTTGAGTTTTCCCTAATAAAGTCTGAGATTAAACATCAGATCTGTACCAAGCATGGGACTGGGTGCATTGTAAGCACCTATAATACACCTGCATACAGTTGATATCACCATTGTATTTCAGAGAAAACTGAGTCCACGGGAGTAAAGTGGCATGTCGAGTCATGACTCGAGCTCACATCTATTTGCTTTATTATTCGTTGACTCACGGCACACCGAGCTCTTCTTCAGACTTGTCTCCTTATATCCCACAGCATATGAAATTCTGGTACTTTGGGAGTTATATGAATAGATTGGTTTCCTTTTCTACTTTTGTAAAGTCTTTTAAAAGGAAGAAACAAAAGAAAAAGGTAATGGTCCTTCCACAACTTCACTAACGTTCTGTTTCAGAAGAAAAGGTTGGGAAATTGATATCTAAACATTCCCAACACCAACAGAAGTTTAAATTCTCATCCCCGCCCTTGACCCCGGAGGGCCACACCAAGACAAGTCAGCCTGCCCTGTGGAGCCCATTCATTAACGAAAGGAAGGGAAGTGTTTATGTGGCCTGGGCTTGGGGATGAAATCATGATTGCCTTTCCTCCCAGCAGGTCTCACCCCATCCCAGGAAGACGTCAGGGGTCAGCACAAGGACAAACTCTGGCTTGATGAGTCACTCTGGGAGGGGGCCAATCCCAGCACGAAGGCTGGCTCTGGGGGGTGGGGGGGGCTGATGAGAGGAAATGGCACCTTTTCCTTTGAGGACTGAGGTGGGATCTAACCTCAGGCTGATGACATGGAAAATCACCTACTCTCTCCAGCTGTGGATCCCAGAAAAGGGAAAACAGGAGTCTCCAAAGAAGCAGAAACATCGTGTTGTCTCCATCAAGCCCTGTAGAAAGTCTTCTTTGCCAACTCCTCCAAGAGCTTAGGCCTGCCTCATTTATTTATTTATTTTCATTTGTTAGCTCGATTCCTTGAAAAGCAGCCCCAAGTGATAAGAAAACGGACTTTGCGGGAGTCAGTAGTGATGTGAGGTCGGCACGCTTTGGGTTCGCCTATGGAAAGTGTCTGCTAGGGCTCATGGGGGTTAATATCAACCCATTTGGTGAAATTAGAGCCTACATGGATTGCTGCCTGTCTCTCCACTTATACTACGGCCCTTAACACCACCATCACCGACACACCATCCTCATCATCACCATCACCGCCACTGGCCATCTTCTGATGCCATCCAATTATTTGGAAGGTAACATTTTAATTTTTTTTTTTTTTTTGGCCAGTCGTGGGTCTTGAACTCTGGGCCTGGGTACTGTCCCTCAGCTCTTCAACTCAAGGCTGGCGCTCTACCACTAGAACTATAATGCCACTTCTGGTTTTCTGGTAGTTCATTAGAGATACGAGTCGCACAGACTTTCCTCCAGGCAGGCTTTGAAGCATGATCCTCTGATCTCAGCCTCCTGAGTAGCTAGCTCATGCCTGTAATCCTAGCATTTTAGAATTCTGATGCTCACTTTTCATTCATGGAACGGAGACAACCATATTTACCAGTGAGGAAACTAGAGGTCAGACACCCTGGCCAAGCACAGATGTGGTAAAAAGCCGGCTGATGTTGAGGCCATGCTCTCAAGTGGGTGCCACAGAGAGAGTTCCTTCTGAGGTAGGAAAGATGACTTCTCACTTTAATGAACAACAGACCATACACATGCAAAACGCGGTCCTATCTCATATCTTCCTCCTTCCTGTGTTTCTTTTCTTTATGTTCACTTGTGCTTTTGGTAACTCTAGAACACTCTAGAAAAACTACTTACCCATCTTCTCCCTGTAGTGACTGTCACTCTCTTGCCTGCTTCAGCCAAGCGAGAATTGGTTCCCATGTTCCCTCTGTTCCAAATTGCTATGTTTACATTCTCAAAGGGAGGTCACTGTGACCCATGCTGGAAAAACGCAAGCACAGACAACACTTCCTCTCCTTCCTTTCTCCAAAGCCCCCCAAACACCCATTTCTTCAGGGGAAATGGGTCAAAACTTCACATGTGAGAATTGAGCCAAACCCAAGGGGCATCTGCCATTGTCATCATGATCCAACCCTGAGAGCTCACCGCATGGAAGAGAGTTCAGGGAGTGCAGTTATAAAAAGGAGGCCACAGTTCTTTAGGGATCCAAAAGCATTTGTTCCATTGCCAGAGTTTGTGGGATAAGGAGACACAGATGGATCTGGAAGCCTAGAATGTGATTTCCAATCATCAACTACAACAAGTTAATATCGATGCAGACCTGGATAGAAAGACAGTTGTTGAAGGTTCCTGAAGCTTTCTTTCTGCCCATGCCAGCATCTGAGAGAATCAGCCAGGTAACAATCTCTTGCTGCTGGCTTGGAAAAATTTCCAGTGGACTCTTTGAGTATAAACACCTTGGACTGAGTCTGATCCCAGCCAAAGCACCAAATGTCAGGAAATATAAATCTAGCCTAGGGTGGGGATTCCTTGACAGCTTTTTTTTTTTCACTTGGGCTACAAGAAATGTGAAAGTCCAGCCTGATTTTATGAGCTATGATTATAGTATTCCTCTTTCTGAAACAAACTTTCCATTGCAGAACATTTCTGTTATTTAAGCTTCCAGCAATTGAATTTACCAGAGACGGTATCTGTGTATCGGCTTGTCCCTTAGGGAGCCAGCTCTGTGGGACACTCCCAGAAGGTGATAGACAACATGTATCTGTTCATTCAAGACTGAAGTGGAGCTAGATCGACCACTAGTCTTCATCAGAAAGGACACCAGAGGTTCCACCATACTTCCTATTAGGTGTGTGTTCTGAAGCAGGAAGACAAGGATGGTGCAACCTGGACGTTTCCACTCTTGACTTCCGAAAGGTTCCCTTCCCCTCCTTACCACAATCACAGAAGCCAACTCCTAACAAGTCCTTGCTCTATATTGAACATTGCACATGCATGGTCATGCTAATCCTTGTGGCAATCCTGGTTCATAAACAATGTCACTGAAGAACCTGAAACATTTCTAATTTCAACTCTAACATGTGTCCTAAAAGTGGTCTGACCTGAGGCTGCTGGACCCTAGGATCCAAGCTGTTAGTCTCCAGGTATTGCTTATGTGTGAATCGAGTAAAAGGAACTCAGGGACCCAGTGGATTGTTGCTCTCTATACTCCAATTCTGAAGCTATCCTCAACATCATCCAGGAAGGTTGACTGTAACAAACAGCCTCTGAGAGGCTGGGGTCAGTGCCCCCTCCCCGGCCCACAAAACACATGTTGCTTCTTATTCCAAATATCAATGAGGAGCTTCTTCACCTCATGCAGCTCATGAACTGGATGGATGCCTAATTAACAAGACTACATCATTAAAAAGAAATGTAAAACTTATATCAGGAACATCAAGTTCTGATTGCCTTGGTGTACTGTCTTAATTTCAGTTAGGCAAGACAACTGAAAGTCAGAAAGAGAATTCTGAAGACAGTTCTCTCTAGCAAATGCTGAACTTTCTGTTGTCAGAGCCAAGACTTGGAGTGGGATAGAGTCACAGGGAAAGTTTCAATACTAGATGGAGAGACAGATATGCATTCTGAGCTCCCAAGCCACATGGCGCTAATCGTTCCAAGAAATAACCAAGGACTTATTGTGAATTCTGGGAGAGATTGAAGTAATATGAATCTGGTTTTATCTGAAATAATACCGACCCTCAGCACCACATTAAAATTGAACTAAGAAGTCAATGACTTAGTTATTGTTTTGTTTGATCAAATTAATTTAAACTGTGTTGTAAAGACCAGTGTTGGACTGCAGCATCTTGGTTACTTTAACTAGAATTCAGTGGCTAGGAGGCTTCACAGGTACCTGGCTCTAACCGTGGTGCATTCTAACAGTGAACTCATTCATGCGCCGCACACATCTTCAATTAATGACAGTGGAGATCTTGAGGCTGCATGTGCACACACTTGTACACACACTCACGCAGACCTTTGCTGTGTGCTACAAACAGGACACATTCTAAAGGCATTAATGAGTATTGCCAAAGAGGATGAAATTTTGTTGGAGGAGTTAAATGTCTTCTCTATGAGCTGGCCGTAAAAGAATCTGGTTGCTTGGAGGCACACACACACAGAACCCTATGCTCCAGGACACAATTAGCTATTCTTTTTTATAATACTGGAGTTTGAACTCAGGGCTTTATACTTATTGATAAGGTGCCGTACCATATGGAACATGCCTAATTGCCTTTCTGCTCTTTTGAGACAGTCTTAGGTTTTGCTTAGGCAAGGCAGAACTATGCTTCTCTTAGTCATTCTTCCTGCATGGCTAAGGTGAAGGGTGTATGTCACCACGCCTATGTTTCTCAGTTGAGGTAGAATCTCAACAATATTTTTGCCTGGGATGGTCTCGAACCACAATCGTCTTGATCTTCACCTCCTAAGAAACTAAGATAACAGGTGTGAGCCACCAAAATCTCAGCTCAAAGATGACCCTTCTGATGGCTTTTGAGGAAGAATAAGCAAAGCCTTGGGTAACATTATAGGAACTTCGACTTTAGCTGTTGTTTCAAAATCTCCAGAGTCAGTGAGTTTTTTTCTCTATCATTTTAGCGAATGTGTCATCTGGTGTGTAATGGAAGATCTTCTTGTTGAAGACCTTAATGCAGTACTCTCATCTATAATAAGAACAGTTCAAAATATCTACAACCATCTCTAAGATGGAAACCAGGATAGAAACAAAGAACTCAGAAGGGCCTTGGCAAGAAACTTAGGTAACCATTAGAGGCGATGTTGATTTACATAATAAGCCAAATATCCTTCTTTCTTTGTGATGACTTTTATACATGCATTTTCCCCATGATTGTCTTGACTGCTGCCTTGCCTTCTATCAGGGCTGACTGATTAGTCTTCCTTGCTGTTCCTTCTCTAGCCTGCTTTCCCTGAAGTGGAAGTGACAACGTAAGAATAAACACGATCCTTCTAGAAACAGGGCTTCATCTCAACTCTGCAGAATCACACACCATGGTAGGGGCCAGGGTCAACTCCCCCATGACGAAAGGATGCCACTGTGCAAAGGCCTGGAAATGAGATCTGGAATTATCTCCCAGCTTGCTGTTTCACTTGGCCTACAACTGTCATATGAAGAAAAAGACCTCACTATGTCCTCTTTCCCGTCAGGGAATGGCATGGGCCATCTGCACTTCCCATGTAAAGCAGCAAAAGAAACAGCTGAGAGGCAATGAAGTGGCTGCCATTCTCCGCATCCATTCTTCTAAACCACATATGTGTGCTTAGACCTTAAGAGAAGAGAGATGGGTTCAACTTGAAAGGGATGTTTCTCTAAAAGCTCTGTAAATCATTGAGTACCCAAGAGGACTACATTTCCCTTCATGTAATGAAATGAAACACAAATATGAAGGGGAGGAATTCTTGCCACATCAAACGGGCCAAGAGAAGCTGTAGCACATGGTAGAGCAAAGCACAGAGCCGTGCTCTATAGCCGTGGTAGGTGATGTTTGCAAAGGAGCTGACACTTGCGTGATGGTTCATGAGTGAAAGTGAAGGATGGTTTCTTCATATTTCTGAGCACATTAAAAGAACATGTTTCTATTTTAGGAGAATGTGGGGAAAGTTGCAGAGTCTGTGTACTGACAGTCTTACAGTCTAGGTTGTAGTAGATAAGGAGGAAGGAGACAGGTTATGTTTTGTTATGCTTTTCATTCCCCATTTTGTATTCTTCAATAAGGTGAAATGCTCCTTTGTACAACTCATAATAATCTACAAGGACCAAGCCTAAGGCTCACTCTTTCTTGCATTACAAAAGAAGCAAAGGCTCAGGGGTCTGCCATGATTTTGCAATAGTCCATTCTCTTTTAGAAAAGGAAAACTCTGAGTGACTATATTGGTGCATTCATAACAGAATCTCCTTCCATCAGTTGTGCTACTTTGTTCTGTTGTGAAACATTGGTTCAGCACAAGACATTGAATCATAAACCATTAGAACTGGAAGGTACCCAAGAGATTCTCCAGAATAAAATGATTTGAAATGAAATCTTACTCCCATCCAAGAATATAAAATAAGTACAGTAGCTAAGGTTGAACTTGAGAGTTTGTTCATAACTTTTTATTACTCTTACCTAATAAATGAAGATAAGATTCAAGGGAAAATATTATTGTACAGTCCCTAATAAAACAGTAGATCTAGGCATTAGTCATCATTGGGTCATAAAATCATAAAAGAAGAAGGTGGGGGGGATTTTTAAATGGAGAGATGAACAGGACCTTATCAAGTAGGCATATTAATGAGCCTTCACATTAATATAGTAGATTGATCAGCCGTTTTCTACCATCACTGGGCATTTAACAGGGAATACATAGCTTGACTCATGAGGTAGTTTGGCAAGGAAAACAAATGAAGCCAAATTTAGGCCTAAATATCAGTGTCTAGGAAATAGGGGACATTAAAGAATAAATCAAATAATATCCTGAGAAAATAGCCCAATTTGGAATGTGAAATTGTCTACAGAGCAAATGTCCTGATGTCTCTAATTGCTCAAATGTGTGCGTTCTACTCTTGCATTCTTGCTCAATGATTTACTTTCTTTCTCCCTAAGATTTATACCCGTGCCTATTGCCCCTGGCCTGGCTTTCTAGTCAAGAAACAGTGTACATTTCCACCCCATTGATAGTGTCTGGGCCTCATCGTTTGTTTTGACCAATGAAAAGCACAAGGAGCAGCCTTGCCCTATCACCATGAAGCTTTGTCAGCCGTGTCATCTGCCTCATCAGCAGATACCAGCAGAACATTCTGAAATTTCTGGAAGATGTAACGTTGTTGGGTACATGGTAATTTATATATTATAAAAAAGATTGAAGAAGCATTGTTTTGGAGTATTTGAGGATATGCCTTCACAAAAGGTGTGAGTGATGCTGAAAATGAGAGCATGGAACTAGCACTGAGGGAGAAGTCAAATTGGGTGTTGTGTGGTACCATTGGCTAGTACATCCTCCATCCACACACCTGTACACCGGGGGCTAGGGGAAGGGCCTACCTCCCACTAGAAGCAGATGATAAGCTGCTTTTCCTTTTAAGTAAGCAAAACAAAACCTGTCCAGGAAAAATATGGGTACCATAGCAGTTAGAGCCTTTTGTCATGAAAATGGATCCTTTCCATGTGCACCCTAAAGTGAAATCTACCAGACCATCAGCGCTACCGGTAAGGAGGCCCTGGACAGGTCCCCATGGTGTGTTCTTGTGTGAGGGGAATACAATGGCCACCATGTATGGGGGAATACGTGAAGCAGGCTGGAGCCAAGCACAGGGAACATGATTCCACAGAAGGCAGGAATCATTATGGAACAGAGGGTAGCATAATTTAAAAGAAAATAACATTTTGAGAAGGATGATATAAATTAAACAAGAAGAGGATTCTATAACAGAGGGAAAAAACAGAGGTAAATACAGGATAGTTGAAAATTGACATTCAGTCCTTTCCTGCCTCATTTAGAGAAAACAAAGATGAGGAGGAGGTAAAGGAAGAAGAGAGGAAAAAGAAGGATACTGAATTAAAATTACAAAGGAGGAAGAGGGGAGGTAACATGATAGGAATTGGAAGAGAAGAAAAAGAGGAAGAGGAAGAAGAGAAGAAAACAATGGAGAGGAAGATGAATAAAAAAGAAGATGGAAGAGAAGAAGCAGAGAGGAAAAAGAGAGGAAGATGAAAAGGAAAAAAGAAGAAAAAGATAAAGAGGAGAGAGAATAACGAGGATAAGAAGAAATATAAGGAGGTGGAGAGGAGGAGGAGAAAGATGAAAGAAAAGAGAAGGAGAGGAAGAAGAGGAGTAGAAGATGGAGAGAAAGGAAGACAGAGGAGGAGGGGAAAGGAAATAAAATGCTTCCCATCCCCCAAAAGCAAAGGAAAATTTGGAGACATAGAAGAGGAGATGAAATAAGGTGGATGTAGGGAGAAAGGAAGAGTCATTTATCTGAGGTCACAACAGAATACCAGAGCTTTGTTTAGATTGACAGAATTATTACCTTCTGTGATCTGTCACCATATGTTTGCAAAATGAATGGCATGTTCATACACATAGATGCAGATACAATCTGAAATGATGAATCTAATGCAGAAATGTAAGATCAAAGGAGATTCTATCACATAAAAAAGTAAGTTCTCAGATATCTAGTAACTCAGATAAGCTTTTATATTTCTAGAAGCAACAAATATTAAAGTCTAATCTCCATATGATTTGTCATCTCTTGGTGTTTTACAAGTTAAAATTCAAACATAAAAGAAGGGGTTATGCATGGTGGCACATGCCTGTAATCCACATTTCTTAAGAAACAGAGGTAAGAGGATCACAGTTCAAATCTAGCATCTGGACAAAAGCAAGAGACCCTTTCTATTAACAAGCTAAAAGAAATAGAACTGGAGTCATGATTCAAAGACCTAGCAAGCACTAGGTCTTGAGTGTAATACCACCAAAATATGAAAAACAGAAGGAAAGGAAGAAGGAAAAAAGGAGGAAAGAAGGTGAGAAAAAGTGAAGAAAGAAGGGAAGGAAGGAAGAAAGAAAGAAAGAAAGGAATGGAAATTTAATGTCTTTTATAGTAAATTAAATTCCCTAGAGAAGTTCCTGTCATTTGTATTTTGAAAGTTTGGACTGTCTGTGGTTTTTGAAAGGGAGCCATGATTAAAATTTTGTTAAAAGGAAAAGTTTATATGTTGAGAAAATTTTTACTAACACACTTCCTACTCGTTCATTACACATTAAAGCCCTGCAGTATATTACTGAAAATCCAAAAAATATGTCAAATTTACTTTCACGTCCTCTAAGTATAAAAAGATGCTTATCAAAGTGCTTATAACGCATTTGGTAGTGATTTAGGGGTAAAGTATGCAATGATGAACCTTGAAATCACATGTAATTTTCAGTAAACACACACAAACACAGACATTTGGGTATAACATGAAAGATATTTTTAGGAAGCTCTTTCCAAATTGTTTATTACATTGGATCTAAAGATCATTCAATGTTTTGATTAGAAGCCATATTTTCAAGGGAGACTGTTCATCTGAGCTGATCCTTTGGCTACAGGAAATTTTAAGGAGGCTGAAGTGATAATAGACAAAAGTCTTTCAAAGAATTCTAAGTAGGCCTCTACTTTATATGCCTTTGAACTTTATCCAGGCTCTAAGGGAAAAGAACATGTGAATACTGAAGGAAATAGAAGCTTTCGTCAATTCTGGGGGATGGTATCATCAACTGAAAGAATTGGCTGATCCTGGGGAAACATAAAGATGAGGAACAACACTGGAATGGCTCCCAGTGCACAGGAAACAGAAAGGACCCTGGCACTGAGTGGCACTTGTCAAGCAAGGAAGCTCAGACTCCTTCATTCAGCATGGTGATTTGCTAAGCTACCACCAAAGGGCTTCTGTATCCCCACTACCAGAAAATAACCCATGTAGAATGTGGAGAGGAAACTATAATAGCACTGAAGGGTTCCTTCCTTCTAAAACACCATGTCAGCTTGCTTGAAGGAAAGAAGGCAGATTTTAACAGTTTCTATGCGTAGCTGCTCAAGGTTCCGTTGGCAGTCAGCATCTTAGTTAAACCTTCAACTAGGTATAGATACACAATCCCCTTTCATTTAATGTTAAAAACTTGACATTCCCCATTCTAGGATTGAGTCTTCTATCTTTCCGTGGAATCAGTTGATGGGCAGCTTTGAGAGAAAAGGATTTTTTGTTTTGGTTTGGTTTGGTTTTGGTCCATCATGGGGCTTGAACTCGAGGACTGAATGCTGTCCCTTAGCTCTTCAGCTCAAGGAGAGTGCTCTACCACTTGAGCCACAGTGCCACTTCCGGTTTTCTGATGGTTTATTGGAGATAAGAGTTTCACAGCCTTTCCTGCCCGGGCTGGCTTTGAACTGTGACACTCAGATCTCAGTCCCCTGAGTAGCTAGAATTACAGGCATGAGCCACCATTGCCTAGCAAGAGGGTGGGTTATAAGACCAGTGTTTAAGAGTGTAGTTTCTAGAGTCAGGCTTCCAAGGACTCACATGATCTGTCATCTTAGGGAAGATAATTGAACAGTCTAATTCTTAGTCTGCCCATGTGAGACCTGAAGACAAAGATGGTGCGGCCCTAAAGAATTACGACAAAAACTGAGATAATCTTTGCAAAGTTAGAAGATTGCTTGCTCAGAGATTCCACTAAAAGCCAAAGCAGAACAAAAATTCAAAGGTAAAGGTGTGCTTTATATAAATTGGCATAGACAACCAGATTGCAACACAGAATGATTGGCAATGCAATGGGTGGTGAGAAACTGGTCCTTCTTCCCCTCCCTTGTATGTTGTTCTCAGCATTAATTTCCTTCCCAAACGGCTTCTTCTCTTAGTTGCGTTATGACCACTAATGGCCAACCGTTAGAAAGGGAAGACAAAATTTCCCTGACGAATTGCAAGAATCTTCTCTCCTCCCTTAGGTCAAAGTTGACTCCCATGCCCATTCTAAATCTATCATACACTGTAGGAGAACAAGATCACCATTACTGGCTTAGAGTCATCATTGAAGGAGGACTGAATATTGCACACTATTTGGACACCCAGCAATGCTTTTATTCCTGTTATTGTACACTAAGATTTCCATATTGCCTTTATCAAAGTTGCAATCAGTTATACCTCAAGGGTCTGGGAATAACAAGTGAATTTTCTTTCTTTGTGTCACTTCAGATTTCCTTCTAGTGGATGTCTGAAGTGGAGCTTAAGGATTTAAGGCTCCAGTTATCACTGAGAAAAGGAAGGTAAGAATTATAGGCTAAAAGCTTTGGTTCGATATGATAGATATGGCTTCATCAAAGCTGTGGGAATGACTGGGCAATGGGGTACAGATCCTTTGTTGCTATTTTATACACTTCAGGCAAAGTCCTGAAGACTTTCAAAATAAAACTAGAATTTCACCTTCACCACTGACTGTTAAGGTTGAAAAAAATAACTGGGTCCAGAATTCTGAGAGGAAGTTTTTTTGTTTTTGTTTTGTTTTGATTTGGGTTTTTTTTCCAGTTATGGGACTTGAACTCTGGGCCTGGGTGCTGTCCCTCAGTTCTTCAGCTCAAGGGTAGCACTCTACCACTTTGAGTCACAGTGCCCCTTCCTGTTTTCTGGTGGTTTCTTGGAGATAAAAATTTCACAGACTTCTCTGCTTGGGCTGACTTTGAACTACGATCCTCAGATCTCAGCCTCCTGAGTAGCTAAGATTACAGGTATGAGCTACCAGCTCCCAGCCTGAAAAGAGTTTTGTAATCAATGGTCCCAATTCACCAATTATTACCAAGCACAGATCCATTTCCTAGAAGCTAAGCAAGTACAAAAGAAATATGAGATACAAACCATGGCCTTGTGAAATTTCTGTCTCTAAAAAGAAGACAAGTGAACAGTAAAGTGTTAAGGGGAAGAGCAAGACAATCTAGGATCCAGTGCTGAGGGAAATTACTAGAGCCATTTTAATTGGCCATGACTAAACTGACCAGGGAGAATCCCATAATTAGCTGCAGTGCTGTTTTGCAGATTGACATATGGGCTCAGCCTAAATCTGTAATAGAGACTTTCCATGATACTTTCCATGAAGCAGGCAGACAGATGGCTTCAGAGTTTCTCAGACTCCACGTCAATGTCTCCCATGTGCTAACTGAAACCACTACCATGACCTTGTTTAAAGACATATTCCTCCAGAGAAGGGTGAATCTGAAGCTTGATGAGGTGGTAAGTGTCTAGAACTCTGAAAATGGAGTAGCAACGTCTTAAGATCCTGCTTTTAACTTCCAGCTTAACTCAAGATCCACAATTTGACTCGTCTAATACAAGTGGTTATGTATTCTTAGCCCTAGAGAATGCAATTCACAGAGAATGCACTGTAAATCATACATTCTTACATACTTATGTCATGATGTAGGTTCAAAATTTCTCCAAAACAGCAAACTAAGCATGGTGAAAATTTGTCAAGTGATAATAACAATTATCACCAACAATTACTTACTCCTAAGCTGTGTATGGGCAAGAAGGGGCATGCCATGAAACTGGAAGATTCTCTTCTGACATTTATAAGCCAGGTAGGCTAACACAACATGGATATATAGAAGAACATGTAAGCATGACATACAGGCTATTTTCTGTGGTCTAGGCCTTACCATCTCACAGTGAGATCATTGACTTGTTTTCTAGCTCAGCTTTTCCTCACTATACTCTATATGTAACCACCATGGCCAGTTTCACGAAAATGCAGCACAGGGGCATGGTACTTCCTTGGTGGAATTTCGGTAGGGCCATCATAATACCTATAGAACAATCACACACGGGACTTGCCTTTCTCAGTACATCTCCTGTCATTGATGATCCTCTTCCATTATTCTCCAAGTAACGGTTTATTTAAAATGTCTATTTCCAAAGTGTTTTCCAGGTTCCACAGTTTGTTTATCTCTGCATTTAATACTCTTCCTATCTCTACTTATGGAAATCCCACTTTTCTTTGAAAGGAAAGGCTCATCCAAAATAATTACTTTCCTAAATACACTGGAATGCAGAGTTATCCCATATATGAATTTCAAGTGTACTAAAGTTTATCATGCATCAGTGTGTGAATTATTAGGTAGCAAGTGTGCTTGCAAACAAGTTTCTCTTGTCCTTGAAGCTCAATTTGAAGCTCCTTTGCTCAATCCTGTCTCATCCAAAGCCTAACAGAGAAACAAACAGGAAGTTCAACAGCACTGTTGAGAATGGATGGATTGGAATGAATCTCTAAAAGTCTGTATGATAGGTGAGTTTTAGAACTGGATTTGTAAGAAAGGACAGGAATGACAAGAGGGAAAGGAGGAGAGGAATTGAGAAGGACACGGGTTGAATGGTGGTTGTGGACATGGAACAGAATGTAGACTGGATGGGTGGACCTGGGACCCTGTCCAGGTCCTGATAATGGAAGAAAATCAACAAACCATGCAGGAGTCTGGTTTCCCAGATGCCCTTCCTTTCACGTATCTTCTAGGTGTAACTTGCTTAAGTTTATAGAGTTGACTATTAGGGCCAAGAACAAGTCATCATCTAGGCTTAAACTCTATCTCATGACCTTTAGATATTCTTTTTCCATTCAGTTTTTTGAAATATCATTTCCTGTGGTGAGGTAATTGTCTTCAATATTGGTAAGCTTTTTGGTCCTTGCTGAAATCTTATCAGCACAATTAAGACAGAATTTTAAATGTCAGGTCTTCTGCACATGGATATATCCCCTTCCCTGGCCTCGGGTTCTTCACCAGCTCCCCATTATAGAGAAGACCCTATGACTCGCTGATCTGCAGGTTTTCAGGGATGTGGGGAGGAGATTGGGGATATGACTGAGGACTTACTGATAAAGAGCTCACTGGGTTCCTCTGATGACAGAAGCAAGTCATGCCAGGAGCTGCTAGCCTTGCCCCGAGACCCCTCTCATGCTCCACATGTCAGCCTCAATCACCTCAGTGACTCTAACATTGGCAGAGTAAATCAAATAAGCAGACAGAGAAATATAGCATTAGCTGTGTAAATTATCCCACGGTACCTTTAACTCTGTAAACAGTCTGCTTGCCTACTGTTTCTGGATTTCTGGATACCAGAAGTGCTGACAACTCTTCCTTTAAGGCATCTTTATCACTTAAACATTATAGATTCGGATACTCCATCACTTTTGTCACATCTCTAGGCCATTGTCTGCACATCTACACTGTGATTCTAAATGAAAGAGCCATAGGAAGGAAGGAATCACAGTAAAAGAGCTTAGAAACTGTCTCATAAGATCCCCTAGAATACAGAGCAATCTAAGGCCAACAGGGGCTGTGAGCTGGCCAGCATCACTAGGATGGGTTATAGATCTCTGGTTATCTTAAGGACAATGATCACTCTTATAAACTGACTTATATCCTTAATGTAATGAAAAATGTGAAGAACACTGAATAAGGACTCTTTATTAATTCCCACTGTAGAAATATACTTATTGTAAGAAGTTAAAACAAGAATGTCATAAGAAATCCACACAAGAGTTTCCATTAATAAGTTTCCAGTGGTAAGTTTAATTTACCTGTCCCCTCCCCTGAACTTATATAATGTGTGTGAGGGGGAGAGACAGACAGACAGAGACAGAGAAACAGAGAAAGGTAACTAACCAGTTAATTGCTTAATTAACTAGGTAATCCCTTAAATAACTAATTAGCATTAATCTAGCTAGATTAAACTACTGTAGAATAGTATTTTTATTAGCAGCAACATTTACCCTGTAGGTTGGATTGTTTCTTGATATTGGGATTTCAAGATGCACTATGAAATTCTGCTTCTCCAACCTCTGTGCACTGGATACCAGCAGCAAACCTCTTTCTCCTCTACCCTCTTCTGACATGTTGCACCCAGTATGACAATCATGATGATCTCTTTGCTTGGTGCCAGTGGCTCACACCTGTGATCCTAGTTACTTGGGATGCTGAGACCTGAGAATCACAGTTTGAAGTCAATTATCCACTGCAGAGCTGAAAGTGAAGGTATGGTTCAAGTGGTAGAGCAAAAAAACTAAGGGATAGTACCCAGGCCATGAGTTCATGCCCCAGTAACAGCACACACACACACACACACACACACACAGATACACAAATGAGTCTCCTGATCCTGTCAAATATTTAATGTAGGGAAATGTTTGTTCCTCACACATCATGGAACTAATATCGAAGAATAAACTATATGTCACAGGCTAGTCCTGAGGGCTCACCAACATTTCTCATTACAATTTGTAATTTTGTTCTCTATAGTTCTCCCACTTACTTCACCATTCCTAATGTAATTCTGTGCTGAGATCCCCCAAATGTCAACGTACAGTAGGCATTATTTCTCTTTGGTCTCATTAATGACTCTGCCCCAGGCTTGAAAGAGTGGAGATGAGTGCAGGAGTTGATCTATCTTGGGTGCCACCCTAGGGGCCCATCCAACACGGAAACCTCTACACATTTCATTCTCCTTCTAAGTCTAACTCTTCCCTAGACAGGGATTTCCTAAGTGTCATCAGGCTTCCTCTAAAGATGGGAAAAATTTACATCTGGTCACAATATTGGTCCTGAGACAAGACATCCTCACAATTACTGGACATACTTCACTCATTTACTAACCATATTGGATCGAACCCATCTTAGCACAATTTTTAACTACAACAAGTTTTTGATCACATTAATGCAATGTAGAAAGCAGTTGATAAACCATTACCTCTTATTTATGTCAGCTAAGATCCAATGAAATTTTCAACAAAACACATTTATCAATTATTTATGGAAGTCTTTCTCTGAATTAGATACAATCATGTCCTGCTATATATCAAAATTTAGTGAGTTCAAACATCAACTTTTGTGGGTCAGAAATCTGCACGAAGCTCAGCTGGATAGTTCTTCTGTGCTGTGTGGTATTAGCTGAGGACACACGTTCTTCTGTATTTGCCTGGCTGCTCAGAAGGAATCAAGATTCAAGAAAGCCTCATTTACATATCTAGTACACGGGAGCTCCTGAGAATAGTTCTCTCCCCTCCCTCCATAACCCCTCCCTCTGTCTCCCTCTCTCCTTGACCCCCACACTCTCTCTCTCTGTCTCTCCATCTCTCTCCCTCTCTCTCTCTCCCTCTCTCATGGCTAACATAGGCTTTCTCAAGATGACAGATTCTCACATAGTGGTTGATTTCTAAGAGGAAAAAGGGAAGATAGCTAGCCTCTGAAATGTGTGTCCTAGAATTGACACATGGCTTAAAGTATAAGTCAAATAACTGAAAGATGTATGAATAGGTACAGATATGTATATATACCTCCCCTCCTTGATCAGCTGAGGAAGTCCAGATATCATGACATTCCAGTAGCAATGACCTCAGATCTTGACTTCTATGTATCCTTCTCTAGTAAATGGAATGAGTACCTTTTAGAAAAATAACTAATTCCAAGGAGATACCAGGCCAACTACAAGACAGTCCTGGAGATTTTCTGTTGACAGAAAATAAGAAAGAACTTTTACAAAGGTAGGAACTTGGTGAAAGGGAATGGGGGGGGCGGCTCTTGAAGATGCTTTTAATGGTCACATTTTTGACAACTTAGCAACAAGATAATGACTACAATGAATAGTTGCCCATGAAAGAAAAATAAATAAAATAAATATGAACAAATAAGTAAAGTAAAATAAATTTGCATGGGTCCTCACTGACACAAGTAACCAATTAAATAAATAAACAAATAGAGGATAGACAATGATTATTCACAAAAGAAATATACTCAGTACGTCTAGGAGCAGGAAAGGTAGAAACGGAACAGCATAAGTAGTATTTCAAGGAAGAATAATTTTAAGCAGGAGCATAATGAAGAGATCATAATTTGCATGATTTCTATGTTTGCCAGAAAAATCAAACCATCCAAAGATAATACAGCATAATACCTGGAACCTATAAATGTTATTTTATATGGTAAGGACTTTGTAGATGTGATTAAGTTTGGGATCTTGAGATGGAAAGATTATTCTAGATTGTGTGGGTGGGCTTGAAATAGAACTGCACGTTTCTTTATGAAAGAGAGGCCAAGAGAGATTTGATGGCACACAAAAGATCATGTAATTAAAGAGCAGGAAGTCAGAGTTACAGAAAGAAGATGTTACACAACTGGCTTTGAAGATAGAGAAATGGCCATGAGCCAAAGAATAAAAAGAACGTAGCTCAAGATGCTGAACATGTAAGGGAATTTGGTCTCAGATCTTCTGAAGGCAGCACAGCCCTGCTGGCACATTATTTCATCATGGTGATATATTGGTTAGGTACCTCTGTCTCCCAAACTGTCAGAGTATGAGATTCTTTGTTTGAAGCCACCAAGTTTATGACAGTTTGAAAATTTGGTCCAAATAGACTAATTCAGTCTTAAAATATCTTCTTATAATATGGTTATTAATTACAAAGACAAGAAAAAAATACCTAGCAGTTCAAAGACTTGAATCTTGGAAGACACTATCCTGACTAAACGATCAATGAAAAAAATGTTTACTAATACAATACACAAAAACATCTTACACTAGTTTGGATATATTGAGAGGATCCAAAAATTATCTCTGAAATTTCCTACCAAAAGTGCAAAATGTTAATTGGGAGCCCATGCTTCATGCTTGTAATCTTAGCTACTCAGGTGGCTGAGATCTGAGGATTGTGATTCTAAGCCAGAGGCAAGAAAGTTTGTGAGATTCATATCTCAGTTAATAACAAAAGGCCAGAAGTGGAGCTGTGGCTCAAGTGATAGAGTGTTAGTCTTGAGCAAAAGAGCTCAGGGATTGCACCCAGACTCTAGCTTCAAACTCCAAGACTAGCATGCACATGTGTGCATGAGTGCACACACACACACACACACACACACACACACACACACACATGCATGCATAACCTTGATCTAATAAGGAGAGTACTTCTCAAAAAACTAAACTGAGAGACATTTTACAAAATGACAAAACAATGTCCTTCAGAAATTTTCAAAGTAAATGAACAGAAAGCACTGACCCAGGGTAGAAGAGAATAAGAAAAATATAATTAAATGTGACATGGAATCCTGGAATGCATTCTTGACCAGAAGAAGGATGATAATGGGTATATTCAGTTTTTGTATTGCTGCCTCACAGATTATGGTAAGCTTAGAAGCTTAAAATGACACGAGTTTATTAGCTCATAGTTCCGAAGGTCAGAAGTTTACTTAGGGTACCATAAATGAAAATCGAGGTTTTGTTTTGCTTGAGCTCTTGTGTGGAGTGTTTGGGAATGAATCCATTTCCAAACTCACTCATGTGATTGGAAGAACTGAGCTCCTCATAGGGGTGGTATTGGGGTCCCTGCTTCCTTCCTATCTGTCAGAGGCTTCTACTCTCAGAGGCCACCCCAACTCCTTACCCTGTGATTTCCTCAAACAGCAGGCTCTCTCCATGTCAAACCCCCTTGTGCTTCAAACCTCTGGCCTAAGGTCTTTAACCTCCAGCACCACAGTTGTACCACTCCATGAGAGTCAGCCCACTCAGTCTCCCTAGTTTAAGGTCAACTGATTGTTGATCTTAATCTTCTCCACAAATCCTCCCACAGCAGCACTTAGACTAGTGACTTAGTATATGATGGGGAGAGGCCGGGAGCTGGGAGGAATGTCAGGAACTGGGAATCACGGAGTTGATCTTAAATTTTTTGCCTCCCCAAATGAAAGATCTGGTAAAATTTGTGTGATGCCGTTAGATGGGTGAATACTATTGTGTCTATGTTAATGTTCTGGCTCACCTAATTGTATCTAGTTATACAACCTGAGTAGAAACCGGGTAGATAGCACTACTTTTGTAATTGCTCATCAATCTAAAATTATTTAGATCATAAAGGTTCAAAACAAAGCAGTCTGAAGTTCAGCTCATGTTCAAGAGGAAGATAAATCAGTGCATCCCTCCGTGGGATATGTGTATTTCGGTGGAAGGAAGAATAAATGGTAATAGTCTCTGAAAAGTATGACTGATACTCTGGGTAATGCAAATGATGATGGTCTGTCCTTCTCTTAGATCTGGCAGGCTAGTAGGCAAGAGGATGACTATTCCACATGTGTTTTTTTGGTGTCTTCAGGAGAACAGGTACTATGAGTGGGAAGACTGCCAACTGGTGTCCCCTGTCAACAGGTAGTGACAGCTCAATATTGAGAACTGTTCTGAGCAGATAGGTAGAGGAGACTGAAACAGTGAACCACATACAGAGACCTCCCTCTTCCAACTATGCAACTCAGGGACAGTTTCTTTCCTAGATTCATAGACAATGATGAAGGTGCTCTGCTAATAATTGGAAAATATTCCAAACCAAAGGAAGTTACCTGTATGATTCACAGATTTAAATTCTCATTTTGTGAGGCTACATTTGTTTTGCAGTCACTTCACTAATAAGACTAGGTTTTTATGCAAAGACATGGCTTTTGTTTTGCTTTGTTTTGTTTCTTTGTGCTAGTGGTGGGCTAGAATTCAGGGTTAGGGTGCTGCTGTCTGTGAGCTGCTTCACTCAAAGCTGGCACTCTACCTCTTGAGCCACACTTCCACTTCTGGCTTTTGGGTAGTTAACTGGAAACAATGTCTCATGGACTTTCCTGCCCAAGTTAGCTTCTACCTGTTATCCTGAGATCTCAGCCTTCTGAATAGGCTAGGGTTATAGGTGTGAACCACCAGAGCCCCACTACATGTCTTTTACATGAATACAATTTTTAACTCATATTTACGTTTTATATGTGTGTATGTATCACTGTGTGTGTGTGTCATTCTGTATATGTCTTATATTTTTTAATTATCCAAGAATCTAAAGCTGGGTTGGAAATGAGGATGACTCATTTTCTGCCCTTTCTCGGCCTTCTGGATGGGCCATAGTTTGTTTGCCCTGTCTCGATGTCCTTTAGTTCTCAACAGCGGGTCAAGTGTTCCCTAGCACGCTAGGCCATACCCCTCTCCACAGTGGAACTAGAGTGCAGTAGGATTTCTGGTTTTCATTTCAGCAGCAGTCTTTGGAGCAGTTGTTCTGACCAATTTCATTGGAAACTTTATGACTTCCTTTAACATTCAGAAACAACCAAACAGAAAAATAAAATAAAATCTGCTGTGATGGGAAAGACTCTGTAAGTTCCTATCGATGAAAATACACATTCTTTGGACTTTTAACAGTAAGGCAGCCCTGAAAGGTTAGTCTAACGAGATTCTGCTACGGTTCTGCCTATAGCATTCATGCCATGCTGGTTCTCTTAGAAGTCCTGTTATTTCCTACAGTATTTGCAAAGGTCAAAATGATTAGATGAATTCTTTCATCACCTGTGATGTCTTGCCCTTTGCTTCTTTAAAGATCTCAAAGACCCTCACGCATATGAGTTTAGGCACACAACCTGAGAGGAGAGCTGGTGTGCATAATGACAGGGGAGTGCTCAGTCACACCAAAAATGGCAGAGAACACATGAGTGTATCCATGCTGCCAGGATGCCTCCTTCAGGCAGTATGGCCTTGAGGCATTCACAGGCATGTTTATTAAGCAAGTTAATAAATACCAATCACATAGAACAGTGCTGTCCATATAAGAGCTTAATATATGTAGTCCTTCTGGCCATCGATATCTTATGGAAAGTAAATAAACACAAATTAAATATATATAGAACTCACAAGATAAGCTATTTGCAATTGCTGAGCTTTATCCATTGTGTAGTGTGAAATATTGATAGGTTATGGGTAGATAATAGAGTTAGATAGATGAAAAATAGATGTAGATAGGTGGATATGCATAAGTGTATGTAAACAATACAAAGTTCTTAGTTTACATGGATGAGTCTTGTGAAGCTACTTTTATTCTGTGCAGGAAATGAAAGGCAGTGTCAGAATCCTCTTCCTCCTCTCACAGGGCCTATTCTAGATCTGAGAGTTATTTTGCTGAGTTAATACATCTTCCCCCAGAAGTGCGCCTACACAGAGCCTCACCCTGCTACTCACTTCACCTTCCATCACCTGAGGAGTAGGAGCATCGCTGCAGGAAACACTGAAGTTGGATCACTCTCATCTCCTATGGTTTGTCCAGAAGTTCAGCTAACAGATTCAGCTAGAGAGTCAAGCACCTGAGGGCTAGGGTTCTCCAAGATTGCTGAATATCCAGCCAGAGAAGCAGATGGAATGGCAGGCACCCGCAGATGGAATGCGGGAGTTCAGAGGTAGAAACTGGAGGGACTGGATACGTCCAGTTGTGATATTCACAATGGAACACGCTAGCTTGCTGTTGGCTCAGTCTTTCCTACTACTCAGTTCAGCAAAGCAGAAGATCCTCAGGATAGCAGACATAGCTCCAGAGCAGGCTATGAGGGATAGCATTTCTGACCTGCCCTTTGCTCGGTGCCTGGGGGTGCTACAGGCAAGTTTGTCTGTCCGTATGTAAGGCACTTCCACTTGGAATTCTACTAGGGCTCATTTCCCACTTTCACAAAGAACAGCTCTTTAATGGTCACCCCTAAAATGGAAGCTACCATTTTCTTGACCTTCTCCAAGGAACAAACACAATCAGGTCCGTCCACAGTACATTTCAAAGCTTCTATCCTGAGCAGCCAGGAAGTTCTTTGTAAAAATTTAACAACATAAATCCAAGACTTCCAGGGGGAATGTGTGTTACACATGTTGCCACGTCTCATACCAGGAGATGCTGTGGAAATCCAAATTTTTCTTTAGGGTTCACAAAGAGGTAAAGGGAGCCGAAACCATGAAATTCTCCTGCAACCGTTTCACATTAATTTCTTTCCTCTAACATCATGGCTGTGTGTTCTAAGCCCAAATGTCCTGCTGCAGAGTGAGCCCTGAGCAGAGTCTCTGGGTGAGAAGATCGGGTGGGGTGATCGCAGGAGGTACAGGAACCTGTTCTTCCAATCTGCACAGTCCGGAGCCAAAGAAACCAACAACAGCCCATGTGCCTGGTCTGCACAGGAAAAGAAGGAAGGAGGAAAAGGGAGGGATGTGTGCAAATGTTTTTCATCCTGTTGGAAGAAGTAGAGGGAGCCATGAGAACCACATGGGCCTCTCGACAGAGGACAAAACCAAAGGTTCCATCCTCCCGGAATCCATTTGGCTAAACCAGCCAAGATCATGCGATGAGTCAACGCTTGAAGATCCAGTGAAATGACTTTCATTAAGACAGAGCAAGAAACCAAGTCGGAGGCCAAGTTCAGTTGCTGGAACAGAAAAGCCTACCAACATACCCCAGATAGAACGGAACCTCCTCTAAAACATGGCAGCAAGACTCCAGCATCTGTGGCCAAGACATATAAAGTCCGTACTCTGCTCTAGGTTCTGTTTTAGTATTTTGGATATTGTTTTCCTGTTGGAATTGGGGCATTTGACCAAAATGGGAGGGTCTGCACCAGCCCAAGTGGAGTTTAGAGTACTTGCCTTCATTACTTCCTCTCATTTCAAGGGAGATGTGGCAGCTAGTTATTAAGGAAAAGCCCCACCCAGAGAGTAATTGGAGACTGTTTGTGGTGGTGACGTCATGCCAGAATTACCACTAGTTATCTCCCAAATTACTGAGCAAGTCCCATGTTTCCTGAAGGTCAAACGCAGGGTTTTTTTTTTTTTTTGGTGTTGGTGTTTGTGTAATATGAGTCTGTACCACTGTGTGAACATGTTCATACATGAAGAGAAGAAGAGGAGAAAAGGGAGCAAGCTGGAAGAGGATCAGGGAAAGGAAGAGAAAGGACAGCAACACAAAGGATTATTACAGAGAAAGAGATGGAAAGAAGGAGGTTCAAAGAATGGGGAACATAAGAAAGGTATAAAAGGATGTAGCAAGTTGAGAGAGACAGAGACAGAAAGAAGCAAATACAGAAAGTCAAGGAGATAACCATCCTGCAAAATTCCATTTCCTCTCCATGTCCTTTTCACCCTAAGACCTTAATGAATGGGAAAACAATTCTGAAGAATGGTGAATGGAATCTGTTTCCTAGGGAGTGTTGGAGCTCCCTTCAATGTCTGTCCTTACCTCTTGGTACCTCCACCAAACCGCTTCCCCACGACCATGCTGTCCAGCACCTTCACAGGAAGTGTGCCCTTAGATTCGTCTCTCCCAGGTGTGTTCCTTTCTCTTCTCCTGTGACTCAAACCTACATAGTTAATTATCAGTCCTTCAAAGCTCTTCTCTATTGTACTTATTTTCCCTAGCATGCAGAATAAATGTTTTAATAATATCATTTCATAAATTATGTCTAGGATATATGAACTTCCTCAAGTAATACCAGAAAATTTATTCTTTTTTTATATAGGCATTACAAAGGTGATGTACAGAGTGGAAGATTTATTCTGGAAGGGGTGTTGGATGCGTGTCTGTTGAAGTTGCTTCATCTGTGCTAATGCTACCCCATAAGCCCATCAGGCACACTGCTAATCTTGTTTAAAAGTTTAGGGCCATTCATGCTCAGAATATAGCATGTTATGTCTGCATAGAGAACCTACTTAAACATCTTACCTCAGTAGTAATTTATAAAAAAAAATTTACCTAGGCACTCCTGTATGAATGAATATTGCTAGAAATGCAATACTCAATGCCTGAGAAAATTTAGATCTCAAGCTGGATATCTCTATGATATGTTTTGGGCTTTCCTAACTGCTAAGCCTCTGTGTGTGCGTGTGTGGACCTCTTTACCCTCCCTGCATAACAATGACTATAGCTGCACTGGTGTCACAAACATGAAGATAAAAGCAGAAATTTGCCATTTGACCCCCCCCAAAGATCATTGATATTACAATCAGGATGAGAAGCTACTTTTTCAGGATCACCGGTGCTCCAAGAATTCTGTCAACTATAAATGATCTCTACAGCAGGAAGATTTCCATAAATATAAGTCAGTGAAAGGAGAATATTACCTTGGAAGATAAATATGAAAACAGCTAAAGATAAAGATATGGGGTGCAAAAGTCTCCCACCCTGCCTCTCTCTCTCTCCACACACACACACACACACACAACACACCTTCTTTGCAATTGACACTCAAATTTGAACATTACTAAGAGGATTAAGATCTGAAGAGCTGGCCAGCTCTGCTGTCATTCATTATGAAAGGCTTTAGGGTAATTATCTGTAGCAGGAATCTTGTAGAAGGCAGCACTGAGTCTTGTAGGACAGCTATCAGCAAGACTCACAACATTTAAAACTTTTAAAATGCACAACATACCAAAGGTAGAACAAATAACTCTCACATGATGAGATGGCAAATTCACTGAGATACAAGTAGGCATAAATTTCCCAAAGAAGGCTTAAAATCCAGGGGTTGTAAACTTTTCAGGTAAAGCCCTTCCACCCCAGTGGGGCTGTCCATATACTACTTAAGGCTCTCAAATGACATTTCCAGTTCAAGACCTCCATTGCTTGAGTTGTTATTGTAGATCTAACCTTAGTAGATGCATCACAGACAGACCTGATTCTACCACATAACTAGAGTACTTACACCGTGATGGTCATTTCTCTTCTGCTAGGGACACCATCAGTGTATCAGACTACTTGCTAGAGAACATCATGCTTGAATAAACAGAAAATCATAGCATGAAAAAAGAATAAAAAAGAAGAAAGCCCATTTACTTGTGGACACATCACAAATCCATAATGATTAACCCACTAGATGTCAGCCAGTTTTTTAGGCCAACCTAAGACACAAACCAGCCAGCAGGCAGACCTTGATACAAACTGAATTAGACTACAGAATGGTGTAAAAGTGTGTTCAGTTTCAGGAATGTATAATAGGTTCTAATCATTAAAACAGCACATTGGTTTAGAAGCCTAACTTGGTCTGGGCCATATTGCTAGAAATTTCAGCAAGCACAATGTTTCTTCCAGGCCTAATTATCCATCTGAACTTGAAATAGAAATTGTTTCTTTCACTGTATCAGTAGGAGAAGTGCGTTCTGTTGGATGGTTAGCCTGCATATCAAGAGTTCTCCTGAATCATTCTGAGCTGGGAAAGTGAAGCCTGGGTAATTAGATACATGACTACACTGATGGCCTTGGCTTGGCTTCACTGGTGACACTGCCATATCTGTAGACTGTAGTTTGGGCTGACGTGAGAGTTGGAGGCATTTTCTGATCATGTGCATCATGAGGACTTCCTTCCCATGACCAACCCCCGGCCCCCGCTGCTGCCAGCACAAAGTTAGCCAGATACATAAGAGTTATTCTTCCATAACTGAGTAGTTTTCAGGTTGTAGTATCTACTTGAAATAACAGGAGAGACCTGGTAAGTCTTCTTGAGATAATGTGGTTTTTCCAATTCTCTGTCATCCAGCTTTGCATTGATTTCTGAACTGACATAAAGATGTTTTGTCTCAATGCCTGTTTTCCCACCAGCGTAAATGTGTATCGTCTGTAGATTAGGTAGGGAGAAAAAAGGCCTCTGGAGCCTCAAATTACTTTTGGGTATGATGAAATCCTAACTAGAGACAGTTACTAGTAACAGCAGTTCTTCTTCAGAATAAGATGTCCACAAACAGCAGGGAAGGGAGGACAATAATTGTTTCAAAAAATTCATATGCTTTCTTCTAAAAGAAAAAAGAAAAAGCCTCTGGAGACCCTGTCAGAAGACAAGCTTTTTTCTTTTAATTTATTTGGAATCCTAGATTCTGGAAACACTTGGGTCCATACAGAATGGATAAATGACTCAAACCATTGTAGTTGGAAAGAACACAGAACGAAAACTAGCTGTAAGTCACAGTTTGAGAGGCAGACGTGTAATTTCAATTTCAATCACCACTCTGGATGCAATGATACAGCTTTAAGGTATTCTTAACAAGTCCTGTTAGGTGACATAAGGATTCTCAGGGAGGGGTCTCTCGTTCCTTGGTCTATACCTAGGCTGCACAGTTTGAGTAAAAATTTAAACTCATCAACTTTCACCTTACAGATAAAAGATATTTTTTGTAGTCTTTGAAGCTTGTGACAAACTAAAATAGAGAGGCATGACAGGGTGGTCTACAGTGGATGCTCACATGGCCAAGAAATGTTTTCCTTCCTTTCTTCTGCTTGGCATTGTTTACATATTATTTAATACCCAAAGACTTCTCTAATCTTCATTCAAAAAATCTGCTTCATGTGGATGTGGCTCAAAATAAGGTATCCGCTGATGAACACTTCTTGTCTATTTATGCAGATACTTACACCTTAAAACACTGGGAGACATTAATTTTCTGCCACATATGAGGAAATCACCAGAAACATATAACAAGGCAAATACTCCCAAGAGGGAGAGACTGGAGCTCAGCTTTTTAAAGAACATCAACAAGTCCATGGCTTACATTACAGCTTAAGGGAGGGTTCATAAGCTCAAAATTATGGTATTCCATTTAAAATCAATCACAGATTGTCATTCTGCTTATTGCTTTGACTTCCTAACAGAGATTTAAATGAGTTCTTTTTGTACAAGTAGAACACATTAAGAGATCTGCTCTTTTTCAGTGATGTGTGGGTGGAACAGGCAAATATTTAGGCCAGTAAGGTAATTAGGATGAGGAGTGTATTTTTCCAGAAAAACAAAAAAAACTTTTAGAAAAAATTTATTATTATTTTAATTTTCTAAACTTCACATGGCTGTACAAGGGGGGTTCAATTTGACGTGACCATTTATGTGTCCATGCTTCCTGGTCACAATCCCTTCCTCCATCAATCTTTCCCATCTGTAACTGTACATTCTGTGGGGTGTGATGTAAGGTTTCCACATAGGTATACATTATAGGAGGACCAAATTAAGCTAATTAATATATCCATTATATATGCGTACTGATTCTTTGGGGTTGAGAACAAAAGAATTAAATCTTTATCAAAAATTTCACCAACCTACAATTAAACCTGTATTCCAAAAACAAAATGGTCGTGAATGAAAAAAAGACATACACTTGAAGGGCTCTATATTCACTCATTCCAGGGTCCTCCCAGAGAGATTGCAGGCATGATATCAAGAGGGATTCTATCTGATTCTCAGTGGCATTAGACTTGGGGAAAAGGATCTGGATAGAGTACTGCCTTTGTCAGCAAAGGACATTCCGATCCTGGTTTCCTTGGTCACACGGCTTCATGTTGGGCCACCACTCCAGCACTGAGCAGATCCCTGATGGCCTTGTCATCGTATTGGAGAATTTCCTTCAGGATGTGGGTTGTGTGCTGCCCAAGCAGGGGGGGTGGCACTGCCTCTGACATCAGGAACTTACTATATCTCACAGCCGGGCCTGTTAAGGAGGGTGAAATCAGGAAACTCGTTAGTGACTAGCATTTGGAAGTTCATGACCTAAGCAGTATAGGGTTTTTCCAGTGATTGTCTAGAAGACCCAGACCTTTGCACACATACCTTTGTACATACACCATCATTTGAAAAGAAAAGGATTTTCACATGTGACTTTTCCTGACACAGATCCATCCAACCATGCAAAGGTCTTCTAACCTGCCCACCACCATCCAGCTGTCAACATAGCTGTGACTGGTAGGTTCTAGGCATCTTCAGAAGATGTGCTTCCTACCACAAAGCCCCACAGAGGTAAGATGAGAACCATGACCACAGATATAAGATGTCTCTCTAAAGCTAGACATCTGGCCCAGGGTGAAGACAACCTAGAGTGTCCCAGTAAATGTCTACTGAACAGTTTCAAGATACAGCTCAAGAAATTTCAGATTGAACAGCCTCCAGTCAGACCCTGCTTAGTTTGAGTCTTTGGCAACAGATTTATTGACAAGGAAGCTTGATTTGGGATCTCGGTACTTATTTTTTCTTTCTTGCTTGCTTGCTTTTTTTCCTTCTTCCCATCCTTCCATCCGTCCTTTCTTTCTTCCTTTCTTTTAGTTTTTAGTGGTTTGAACCCAGAGCTTCCTGCATGCTAGACAAGTGCGCTACCACTGAGCCACATCCCCAACTCTGGCACTCACAATTCCTAACAGAGTCATCTTACACAAATTACTTACCTGCTCTGAACCTGTTCCACAGCTGTTAACTGGGTATAATAATGTTTTACCACACAGACTTGAGGTAAGTATTTAATTGAGAAAATGGACAGAAAGAACCTAGCCAGCATTCCTAACCCATAATAAGGCATAAAACTTACTGGCTACCATGGTTACCAAAGTCATCACAACATCCCTTGTGGAGCTTGCTGGAGGTGGGGTGGAGGGGACACTTCCTGCCAGCTATTTGCTGAATGGTAAGTCACTATGAACATCAAGTAATACTTCTGACAATTGGTACAAGTAATACTTTCGGCAATTAGTTGGAGTAAATTCTATTCCTCTTCTTCACACATGGATACTAAAGCCTGGAAATCTATGGATTTCATGAAGGCCACATAACTAATCACTGTGTCAGGATGAAAATTAGTATCTATTGAGACTTTCTCACAATGAAGTCGAGCGCTCTCCATAACACCCCTGGCTTCTCCACTCCTGCCACAGATAAACTGGACATCAGAAAACATGCTTCAACAAGTGTCACCATCATTACCTTATTCAGCATATGGCGTTCTACTGGCTGTCTTTTATATCACATTTGACCCAGGCTCTAGGAGAACAAATCTGGTAGTAGTCCCAAGAAGATTTTCCAGAAATAGTACATTTCTAACTCTTGAGAGCTAGTTGGGTAGTTCTAGTGGGGAGGCGCAGATCCTCATACCACCTGGCTGGAGGCCAGGTCCTCGTCTGTTGTGTTGGGGAAGGTCATGCTCTTTGCTGGCAGCATGCAGTGTTGGGAGGATGTTCATGGAGTGGTGGGTGAAGAAGAAGACACCCTGCCAACCAGACACACACATCATCCTCGACATCAGCTGCTAACTGATACCTCAGCAAAGGGGCTCATTCCATATACTCTCCTTAAAACGTGGAGGAGGAGGAGGAGGAATTTTTTTAATTTAGTAAAATCTACCTAAGAATTAGGGGAAGGAAGGTGCCAGGTTGCCAGTCTGAGCAAGATTGCCAACAACGTAGCTGTCAAGGAGGAGAACCGAGGCCATCGAAAGGCAAATCTAAGAAAATCAAAAGCCTGGTTCCAGGAAGATGGCAGAGGAGAAGCTGGAATCTGAACAAGCTCTCACATAGAAAGCAGTTTTAGAGTTCCAGTGAACAGTCCTAAGCCAGAGAATCACACCAAGTGTGCCATCACAGGACAGAGAGTTAGACAAGAGAGGGAAAGCCAAGGCAAGAAGACACATCTGAGCGCTCGCCAGCAGCCGCCGTGGCGGCGGCAGGGTCGCAAGCGGCGGAGAACGCAGCCGGGGCCATACCTGAGCGCTCACACAGAGAGTCCGGGACGAAGGAGCCAGACGCAGCGGACGAGCGGATTCTACTCAACACCAGCAAGAACCAACAAGGAGCAGACATCTTCATCCTGCAGCTTGCAGACCAGAGATGACCCAGGATCCAAGACTCGGCGTGAGTAGAAGCCCGACATCCTCACTCCTTCTCAGGGAGCAGAGGAGGGAAGGCC